>NC_047115.1:58906485-59128985 GCF_902500255.1 Thalassophryne amazonica | reverse complement strand
GCATGGTGAAGCCACTTGACACTTTACAAAATTTGGGTGTGAAATGGTTTGTTTTAAGCTGCATTCACACCGGGTGCGACGCGCGCGACTGCAGCCACAGGTTCCCATGTAATCCCTATGTAAGGACACGTTTTGGCGCCAGACCGCGCAGCGCGACGCGATGGACGCAAGTGAAGCGATGCGAGTGAAGCGATTTTGAGCGTTTTGCGCATTTGTGGCGCGATATTGCGTCACGTCACGTTGCCCTCCTCCCCACGTTCAAAAATCTGAACTTTTTCGTCTCGTCGCGCCGCGATGACCAATCAGGGACTGAATATGTAGTGACGTGGAGATGTCTGGAGTTTGACTGAAGATGTGAACATGTCCTGTATCTGGTAGCAGCCTGTGAGCAGAACTTATGTCTCTTTTGTCCTTTATTTCACAATCATGACAGAGTTTTTGGAGCAAACAGCAGCACCACAGCAGCGGGGAGCCGAGTTTCTTTTTATTTTTATTTTACGTGTGCCCGCGCGCGAATCGTCCTGGAGATTATTTTACTTGTTAACTACACAGCTGTATAATAAAGCAAATGGTGACTGGTTTCTAAACACAATTATGACAGAGTTTTTGGAGCGAGCAGCAGGAGCGGAGCTTTTTCCTTTTCTTTTAACGTGCGAGCGCGAGCAAATCATCTGTAGAGAATATTTTATTAACTACACAGATGTATAATAAAACAAATGGTGACTGGTTTCTAAACACAATTATGACAGAGTTTTTTGGGGGAAGAGCCAGCTGCAGCAAGCAGCGGAGTTTTTTTTTTATTTTTTTATTGTTTACATGTGCGCGCGCGAACGGGACAGTTGATCCTCAAACTGGGTCCTGCAGAGGTGGAAGGACCGCTGAAAGCGGCCGTCACCCAGACACAGCTCCTGCAGCAAATAATGATACTCTGTATTGGGAGCTTTCCAGAGCAACTCGCTCCATGTGAGCAAGGTCCGTCATGTTAGCTTGACTGACAACCGGAGCCGGCGAGCGGAATGGAAGCTCCTCCTACTTGATGACGCACCGGGGTGAATTTTTGCAGTGAAAGTCCACCCAAGCAGAGTGACACACCGGGCGAAGGAGGCGCGTCCGTCGCCTGGCGACCCACACGAATTTGTAGCGTCTGATCGCACCTGGTGTGAATGCGGCTTTAGGGTTATGTACTGCGGTGGTTTGAATCATATTTGTCTAATAGATTACAATTTGTTCATGTAAATGGGGAATCTTCTTCACAGACTAAAGTTAATTATGGAGTTCCACAAGGTTCTGTGCTAGGACCAATTTTATTCACTTTATACATGCTTCCCTTAGGCAGTATTATTAGACGGTATTGCTTAAATTTTCATTGTTACGCAGATGATACCCAGCTTTATCTATCCATGAAGCCAGAGGACACACACCAATTAGCTAAACTGCAGGATTGTCTTACAGACATAAAGACATGGATGACCTCTAATTTCCTGCTTTTAAACTCAGATAAAACTGAAGTTATTGTACTTGGCCCCACAAATCTTAGAAACATGGTGTCTAACCAGATCCTTACTCTGGATGGCATTACCCTGACCTCTAGTAATACTGTGAGAAATCTTGGAGTCATTTTTGATCAGGATATGTCATTCAAAGCGCATATTAAACAAATATGTAGGACTGCTTTTTTGCATTTACGCAATATCTCTAAAATCAGAAAGGTCTTGTCTCAGAGTGATGCTGAAAAACTAATTCATGCCTTTATTTCCTCTAGGCTGGACTATTGTAATTCATTATTATCAGGTTGTCCTAAAAGTTCCCTAAAAAGCCTTCAGTTAATTCAAAATGCTGCAGCTAGAGTACTGACGGGGACTAGAAGGAGAGAGCATATCTCACCCATATTGGCCTCTCTTCATTGGCTTCCTGTTAATTCTAGAATAGAATTTAAAATTCTTCTTCTTACTTATAAGGTTTTGAATAATCAGGTCCCATCTTATCTTAGGGACCTCGTAGTACCATATCACCCCAATAGAGCGCTTCGCTCTCAGACTGCAGGCTTACTTGTAGTTCCTAGGGTTTGTAAGAGTAGAATGGGAGGCAGAGCCTTCAGCTTTCAGGCTCCTCTCCTGTGGAACCAGCTCCCAATTCAGATCAGGGAGACAGACACCCTCTCTACTTTTAAGATTAGGCTTAAAACTTTCCTTTTTGCTAAAGCTTATAGTTAGGGCTGGATCAGGTGACCCTGAACCATCCCTTAGTTATGCTGCTATAGACGTAGACTGCTGGGGGGTTCCCATGATGCACTGTTTCTTTCTCTTTTCGCTCTGTATGCACCACTCTGCATTTAATCATTAGTGATCGATCTCTGCTCCCCTCCACAGCATGTCTTTTTCCTGGTTCTCTCCCTCAGCCCCAACCAGTCCCAGCAGAAGACTGCCCCTCCCTGAGCCTGGTTCTGCTGGAGGTTTCTTCCTGTTAAAAGGGAGTTTTTCCTTCCCACTGTAGCCAAGTGCTTGCTCACAGGGGGTCGTTTTGACCGTTGGGGTTTTACATAATTATTGTATGGCCTTGCCTTACAATATAAAGCGCCTTGGGGCAACTGTTTGTTGTGATTTGGCGCTATATAAAAAACATTGATTGATTGATTGATATTGTCTGGAATCCACGTGGCCCTCAACTTTAACAAGATTCCCAGTACCTGCACTGGCCACACAGCCCCACAGCATGATGGAACCACCTCCAAATTTTACTTTAGGTAGCAAGCATTTTTCTTGGAATTCTGTGTTCTTTTTCTGTCATGCATACCACCCTTTGTTATGTCCAAATGACTCCATTTTAGTTTCATCAGTCCACAGCACCTTATTCCAAAATGAAGCTGGCTTGTCTAAATGTGCTTTAACATACCTCAAGCATGGTTCTCCCCAGAAATTTTTAGTATAGTGGTGCTGTTGGCAATTATCACCTGAGGCGGTGCGTGTTTGTGAGTCATTTTGACTGGTTTTTGATGCATTGAAAGCAAGAATAATAGACAAAAAATGACACTCATTTTATAATAGCAAAGTTCTTTTTGCATGTTTCTGTCTAAGTTAATAAAATAAATCATATTGAAAAGTTTAAAAACACATTGTTTGATGGACATAGCATTTGCTCTCCTCTTCAAAAATGACACACTGTATCTTTAGTCCAATAAGACAGGCAGAGTTTTTCTGTCATGTTGACAGTTTTGTCTTTTTAACGTTTGAGTGGGATTGCATATTTTAAAATAAATAATAAAAAACCCTAATTGTCTTGTTTGAACAAGAGCTAAATCTGGACTGATTTGATTGTCAAATCAGAATAAAATTTATTGCAAAGTAAGTTCTCACATACAAGTAATTTGTTCTGGTGTTATTGGTGCATAAACAACAATAATAAAAAGAAAACAAAAAAATACTTCTACAGGAAGTAAAGAAGTAAACTTGCTCTTTTAAAGATGAAACCCTGGATGGAAAAACTTTCTGAATCAGTTTTTCACACTTTACTGTTTCACTGAGGCTGTGTGGTGAAGATGATCGATTAAAATTTCTTTGCTTCTTTTTTTTTTACAGCATGTAGCGTCTGCTGTTCACACATTTTCCTCCTCCCTCTCTCTCACTCTGTGGGGGAACGAGAGACTCGTCACTCTCACACTGTGGATTATTTGAGCAAACTTTGGAAACATGAAGGCTTTCATCTGTAAAATAAAGCTTAAATGTGTCACTAGCTACGCAGGCAGAATGAGTTGTTTTTATTGGAAGGCGGAGTTTTTGTTCTTTGACTGAGAGACTGTGCTCTGTCAGTCTCTGAGCTGCGGCGCTGTGGCTCTGCTCGGCTTGGCTGGCTGCTGGCTGGGGAGGGGTGAGCAGGCAGCAGTTCGTTCGGCACAAACAGCCTGGCTGGATTTAAAGAAAATATCTGAGAGTACGGCACAGGATAACGGCGCTGTCATAACAGTATAATGGTGCAACGCTGTTATTCCATTGTCTGGGGAGAACCCTGCTCAAGCAACTCTGTGGGGTGTACGCAGAAAAGGCTTCCTCTGCATTACAGCATCATATAGCATCTCTTTGTGCAAAGTGCACTGTATTTTTGAATGATAGACAGAGACACTATCTGCAACAAGATCACGTTGTAGGTCTTTGGAGCAGGTCTGTGGGTTGACGATTATTGTTCTCACCATCCTTTGCTGCAGTTTATCTTAGATTTTTCTTAGCCTGCCACTTCGGTCCTTAACTAGTACTGTGCCTGCGGTCTTCCATTTCCTCACAGTGGAAACTGACAGCTGAAATCTCTGAAATAGCTTTTTGTATCCTTTCCCTAAACCATGATTATGAACAGTCTTTGTTTTCAGGTCATTTGAGAGTTGTTTAGAGGCTCCCATGTTGCCACTCATTAGAAGAGATGTAAAGAGGGGAAACAATTGTAAATGGCCACCTTAAATACCCATTCTCATGATTGGATTCACTTGTGTAAGGAGGTCAAAGGTCAGTGAGCTTACCAAACCAATTTTGTGTTCCAATAATTAGTGCTAAATGTATTCAAATCAGTAAAATGACAAGGGTGCCCAAATGTATGCACGTGCCTAATTTTGTTTAAATAATTATTGCACACTTTCTGTAAATACTGGAAATTTCATTTCACTTCTCAAATATCAGTGTGTTCGTCTGCTATATGATGTATATTTAACTGAACTTTCTGATCCAGACAACCAATGATTTATAAAGGAAAATCATGAAAATTGTCAGGGGTGCCCAAACCTTAGCATACAAGTGTGTGTGTGTGTGTGTGTGTGTGTGTGTGTGTGTGTGTGTGTGTGTGTGTGTGTGTGTGTGTGTGTGTGTGTGTGTGTGTGTGTGTGTGTGTGTGTGTGTGTGTTTTAAGATGTAAACAGTATGAGCTTGCTGAAAAGATGTAGTATAATATGAACGTTTCAGCGTGTTTAATAGCGAGAGTCAGCATGTGCTAATGTGGAGACAGAATAACAGGAGAGGAGTTGAGGGAATGAAAAGAATGCATGTTCAGAAGAGAAGTGAAGCTTCTTTATTCAGTTTCAACCCACAGCTCAGCCTCACGGTTCTTCTTTTCCATACCCAAGGCCAAAAATCTCTGGCTGGCAACACATTTGCTGCAGTCATAACCAGCATCACATATAGTGACACCAGGAAAGTAAAGCTATAAGGATTAATCGACGTAGCATAAAAAAAAAAATAATTGAATACTGTCAGATTGAAAGTCCAAAGTAACTGTTATGTCTCACCTTCACAGGTCCAGTCCAATTCACTGTTTTCACTACCTTTGCCGTTGGTCCAGGGAGGTTGCTGCCTTCTTGAAAACATAATTACCTTTCATCAGAATGGCCTTTTTCAGACTACGGCCTTTGGGGTCGTGCAGTGTTTTATGTTTCCAGCCCATTCTTTGCACTTCACGGTGTTAATGGCTGGAAGTGTTGACGTGATTTGCTTCAGAATCTGAGGCAGCCAGCAGCTTTAGTGTGAGATGCTGCCTAACTTGTGATTCAGGCAGAAGCACACATTACGCTCACAATTAATTGTTGCTGAAAATCTTTTGTTTGTGCTGCATTCATCACAGGGATTTTGGTTTAATACAACTGTAAGGTGAATGCTAATGAGAGCTTTGGACTTTGTTTCAGTAGTTCTGCTCCTTGGCCCTGAGACAACTTTTCTGAGCCCCTGTGAAAGAAAGGATTAAGTTCACTACTGTTATAGTGAGGTTCATCAATCGAGGCTGACATTAAAATATTTAGCCCAGTGCTAAGAACACATCAAATGTGATATATTTCTGTGGTGTTTTATGATAGAAATTGAACCATTACAAAGTTAAGTACATCATTTTCAAAGATAAAATAAACTTGATGTTTTTTGGGACATTATGACACAAAGACAATTTGCGATGGTTATGCAAAGATAAACGAGTCTAAAGGATAGACATATACTTGTTGTGAAAGTGTAGGGACACGGACCCACAACAGGGGGCGCAAATGAAGGGACAATGGAATAAGCCAAAAATATAACAATTTAATGTTGTGAATGTGCACAACAGAGCAACAGACAACACAATTGAGATCAACAGTCAAATTAGTCACAGTGATGTGTGGGCAGGCTCGAGGATAGAAGACGCCCATCCAGAAAAGAGCCTGATCCCACACGCCTTCCACTTCCACCGGACCTGAAGCAACCCTGGAGCCACCAAGCGCTGGGTCCCCAGGTGGCCACTGCCTCCGGCTGTCAGATCGGGTACTACTGGCAGGAAGAACAGACAGGTGATGGTGGGTGTGTGAACACCCAGCATACAGTTCAGTACAATGGTGGAAAGCACCTCCACCTCTTAATCACAATGTTCCAGAATTACGTGCAGATCCTGTTGGTAGATTTAGTAGTCCTTAACCGAGGAGCGGAGTACGCCAACTCCCCAAACACGACTACTCCTTACGTACAAACAGGTTCGTCTGCAGAAGTAATGTTACACACAGAAGCAAAGATGTTACTACTGTTGTTTACACAGGCTGAGCGGTTTACCTGATCGGTAGACGATTTCTCGGCAGTGAGGTGAAGATGCTGCCCGGCTCTTATGGAGATGTGATTGCTGATGATGAGTGACAGCTGGTGTTGATGGGTAACAGCTGCCACTCCCGGTTGCTCCAGCGCCCTCTCGTGCCTGAAGCCCGTACTTCAGGCAGGGCGCCCTCTGGTGGTGGGCCAGCAGTACCTCCTCTTCAGCGGCCCACACAACAATACTGTGAAAAATGCAGTGAGTGAATAGACAGATGAGTCCATCCTTTCCATTCTTTTTTTAATGCAATATTTCAAAAAACGAAGTGCGATATCTATAGTTTTTGATATGACAAACTCATTCAAATATGGTGAGCTCTGATACACCAAATCAATACAAAAAGCAACTTTGTTTTGTCTGTTCTATACAGTGGCTTAGTGGTTAGCACTGTTGTGCTTTTCTTCCTGTATTCCCATGAGTGCCCCCATGCAACCCCGCAGAAAGGATTTTGTGGTAATGTTGACATGTTTCGACAGACGGCAGGGGTAAAGAAAAACTAGAAGGGTGGAAGTGAGAGTCGGACCTTTGAATATGACTGGTAAAGGGAGAGAGCTGGCTGATATGATGGAGAGAAGAAAGGCAGACATATTTTGTGTGTGTGTGTGTGTGTGTGCAAGAGACCAAATGGAAGGGAAGTAAGAGCAGGAGCATAGGTGGTGGGTTCAAGTTGTTGTTTCATGGTGTAGGAAGAGAAATGATGTTGGCGTCGTGTTAAAGGAAGAGTATGTTAAGAGTGTGTTGGAGGTTAAGCGAGTGTCCGACAAGGTGATGAGTGTGAAGCTGGAAATTGAAGGGGTGATGATGAATATCATCAGTGCATATGCCCCACAAGTAGGTTGTGGGACAAAGGAGAAACATGTTTTCTGGAGTGAGTTAGATGAGGTGGTGGAGAGTAGTGTTGGGTTGAAAACATGGATTTGCAGATTTTAAATCTAATCTCGTTTTAATTCACACAGATTGATCATACATCCAAAGATCGATTTTTAAATATATGCACTTGTCGCCAGTGTTATAACAGCGTGCCTGGAAAAAAATTATGCTACAGTTGGGCCGTTACGCTGTTTCTGAGGGTGTGTAACGGGAAAAATTAAATGGTCATTTCTCTACACTGATTGTGGACGCGCTGGTTCTGATTTAGAAGTAGCACATCCACAGTTTATTCATCAACCTCTGTCAAAGCTATTTAAAGTTGTCAATCATGACTACCGGGAATGTTGTTGTGGGCAAGGAAAGAGAATCGTCCGACATTTAATTCACATAGTAGGTTTTTTTTTTTTCTTTTTTCCTCATAACGTGCCATTTCCATGGAACAGTGCACGAAGGTTCTCTGAGGTGGACTGTAGGAGAACTTTTCCCATAGCCACGTTCTCCTGCTGCAGGGCAAAAACTATCCTGCTGCAGCAGAACTTAGAATTTTCCACCCACTGCTGGAGAACTTTTCTCATAACCGCGTTATCCTGGTGCAGGAGAAAAGTTCTCCAGCATGCCGCACAGCAAGCGCTGTATGCGTGAGGTTTGTAGGAGAGACCAGGGCCATTATCCCCCAGAAAATTTAAAATTTATAACTCTCTGAAAGACTATTGCCTGCATTTTGAGGGGCAGATTTTGTGAAGTAGTATTAATATGTTGCATAACTAGACAATCAGTAATGGCTCAAAAATGGTTTTAATAACACAAACCTAAATTGATATCGAATCAAAATAATCTATTCTGAAACTTAAGAATTGAAAACAAATCGATTCTTGACATTGAATTGATACCCAGCCCTAGTGGTTCAGTGTTGGGCTTGAGACCAGAGGATCCTCTGTTCAAACCCCAGCCTGACCGGAAAATCACTAAGGGCCCTTGGGCAAGGTCCTTAATCCCCAAATTGCTCCCAGTGTGTAGTGGAGGCCTTGCATGGCAGCACTCTGTCATCGGTCTGTGAGTGTGTTTGAGTGAATGTGAGGCATAATTGTCAAGCGGTTTGAGCATCGGATGCAGATGGAAAAGCGCTATATAAATTTACCATTTACACAGGTGGACTACATTCTTTGTTGGAGATGAAAGCTAAAACAAATTGGAGACTGTACGGTAGTGGCAGGGGAGAATGTGGCTAGACAGCATAGGATGGTGATTTGTAGGATGACTTTAGAGGTGGTGAAGAAGGAGAGTAAGAACTCAACAAAGGATCAGATAGTGGAAGCTGAGAGAGGAAGACTGTGGTGTGAAATTCAGTGAACAGGTGAGAGATACACTGGATGGAGGAGAAATAATTTTGGACAACTTGGAAAGGACTGCAGATGTGGTGAGGGAGAGAGCTAGGAAAGTACTGGGTGTGACATCTGGACAGCGGAAGGAAGACAAGGAGACTTGGTGGTGGAACGAAGATGTCCAAGAAAGCATAAGGAGAAAGAGGTTGGCGAAAAAGAATTAGCATAGTCAGAGAGATGAAGAAAGTAGACAGGAATACAAGGAGATGCGGCGTAAGGCGAAAAGAGAAGTGGCTAAAGCTAAGGAAAATGCATATAGCGAGCTGTACAAGAAGTTGAATAGTAAGTAAGGAGAAAAGAACTTGTACCAATTGGCCACATAAAGGGAAAGAGCTGGAAAGAATGCAGCAGGTTAGGGTGGTAAAAGATGCAGATGGTACTGTGCTGACAAGCAAGGAGAGTGTGTTGAGAACATGGAGGGAATATTTTGAGGAGCCGAAGAATGAAGAACATGAGAGAGAGAAAAGGCTGGATGATGTGGGGAGAATAAATCAGGAAGTGCAAGAGCTTAGTAAGGATGAAATGAGTGCAGCTATGAAAAGTGGAAAGGGATTTGGTGTAGATGACATTTCAGTGCAGGCATGGAAATGTCTGGGAGAGGTGGCAGTGGAGTTTCTAACCAGATTGTTAAATAAAGTCTTGGAAAGAGAGGATACCTGAGGAGTGGAGAGGAAGTGTGCTGGTTCCTATTTTTGAGAACAAGGGTGATGTGCAGAGGTGCAGTAACTACAGAGGCATAAAGTTTTCGGCCACAGCATGAAGTTATGGGAAAGAGTCGCAGAAACTAATCTTAGAAACAGGTGAAAATTTGTGAGCATGTGTCAGGTTTGACCTCGCTTGGACATACAAGAAATGACACTTGAGACAAGAACTCAGAGAGTTGAGATATCTTTAGTGAGCTTTGCAAAGGGGAGACGCAGCAGAGCTTGCTATGTGCAGTTCTCCAACTGTGACATCCTCTGCGAGGCTCTTTTATTGTGTGTAAAAAAACAAAGATAAGGGTGGGGGCTACATGAGTCCACAGGCGTGTGGTTACAACATGTGCTATTAGTCATGTGCAGATACGTATGCAATCAACTGAAACATTCTGATGTTAGGTACAGGTTGAGTGGTTTTGCTGAAGCTTGCTAAATGTCAAACCGTAAACAGGCTGACCTGCAGCTGTGCTGTCTATCTGAGAGAAACAGTTTGCAGAATTTAAGATACAAAAGGAACAATATAAATGAGCAGATGTAATAAAAGATAATAAATGATAACATATTTGTACAGTACATTTTATCTAACAGCATGCAATATGGTTTCATGCTGAGAAAGAGCACTACAGATACAATGTTTGCTTTGAGAATACTGATGGAGAAGTGTTTGCGGATTTAGAGAAAGCTTATGACAGGGTACCAAGTGAAGAGTTGTGGTATTGTATGAGGAAGTCTGGAGTGGCAGAGAAGTATGTGAGGGTAGTGCAAGTCATGTACAAGATGATGTGACAGCGGTGAGATGCGCAGTAGGAATGACAGTCCTTCGAGGTGGGATTACACCAAGGATCGTCTGAGTCCTTTCTTGTTTGCAGTGGTGATGAGCAGGTTGACAGATGATATCAGACAGGAGTCTTCCTGGACTATGATGTTTGCAGGTGACATTGTGATCTGTATGGAGCAGGTTGAGTCTAGCCTGTAAATGTGAAGATAGGCTCTTCAGAGCAGGGGGATGAAAGTCAGTAGGAGCGAAACTGACTACATGTGTGTCTGAATGTGAGGAATCCCAGGGGAATAGTGGGTAATTCCTTCTCAGATCACCCAAAAAATGTGATTTTAAACCTCAACCCCTCAGATTTTAATGAAATGTGGTATGTAGGTAGTCTTTGGGAAAAGGCTCATTTTTAAATTTGCTCCTTGCTTATACATATTACATATTTAACAGGTTTTTGTTATTTTTGGAATAATTAATGTCCCTAAAATATTTTCACAGCACTGTACAATGTTTAACAATATCCTAAAAATTGTTGTCCTTTACTTAACATGAAGTACATATTAAAGTAAATATATCACTGTTAATTAAGTATGTTTAATCCTTTTTCTTCACCTTGGGATTAATTCTCTGGGATTTCTGCTCTGGCTCGAACTAAGAGCATTACTGTTTCTGTGGTAAATATGCACAAATGAAATATTCATATTTGATCCACATTTATGAAATTAAAAATATCCCAACACTATCCTAAACTGCTGCAGCGTGGTTCCACTCAGTCAGCGTGAGACACGATAGGCGTTATGAACCGTAGCTTCCTCTTGGCGATGCCGTGCCTGTAAGTGTCCTTATTTTCAAGTAAACAACAGAACTTGTGTGAAGTAAATGGGCTGCTTCCCTTTTTTACAGCCTTGATCTTTTCATTGATCTCCTGAGTAATAAACTGCTCTTTTGTAATTAAGAAACCGCACTCATGAGCAGAAGCTCACTTTAAAGATGGCAGTCCCAAGAACTCCTCAAAGTGCTGATTGTGTCGTCTTGTGTGAACTCTCCCCAAATCGCCTCATCTTCATCAGTGAAAGGGGCCGGTCAGCATGTTGGGATCTTAATAAATTTCATGTGTGCTTGTTCAGTAACTCCCTGATTCTCAGACCTCCTCTTGTCCCAGTGGCAGGCCAGGATGCAGAAATAGAGCTTGTCGTGGTCTCTGACCCCTCTCTGCTCAGCCCCTCTGATGTGCCGGCCTTGGCCTTGGATTTCAAGGTCCTCCATCCAGTAGTCATCACCCGGCTGGGTGTTTTTCCCAGCAGGATCCAACCCAAGCTTCAGAGCAACGTGACTGTGAAGCTTCTCCAGATGGACCAGGAGGTAACGAAGCCTTGAGCTACAAGTGAACGTAATACATCAGTATGCTGCTTGTCTGAGGAACCTGAATAGCCTGAAGGCTCCTAGAGGACTCGAGTGACTCACTGAGCTGAAAAACCTCACTTCTCCAGTCTGCTCTTACTGACATTAAATAAGGAGTCTGTGGTAAAATAAAAGATCAGACAAATTATATGATAAATGACAGAAAATTATTATTTTTTTAATTGATGTCATGTTGTGAAAACGTGTACTACCTACAGTTTCGTAGTCCTGGATCTGAATTCTTGTTTGGCTGTTCTTGAGTAGCGTTGGCATATTTTTAACATGAGGTTTTAAGATAACTGGGTTGTTGAAAGGGTATCTAAGTCATTTATTGTGCAAAAATTCCAATTATTCCTTGCCTCCACCTTCCAAGATGTGAGGATTTGTGGCTTTTCACAGTTTAAATTACTGAAAACGAAATCTCCTTTGGGTTTTGCATTGCTTGCCAGACAAAATGCAACATTTGAAGACAATAACCTCCTTCTTCTGTATTAAATTGTGATAAGTATTTTTCATTATCTTCCCACTCTTTGCAGACCTAAGAAAAAAAGATTAGCCCCCCAAAAAAATACTCAACAGATTTGTCAATAAAGGAAAATAATTGTTGCAGCCTCAGGACACATTCAATTATTCAGCATAGATGAAGATAATGTGGAGAGGTAAAGAGTAATTACAGCTATTTTCCACCTGATTAATGCTTTGCAGGAGGCTGTGGTTACAGCTCGCTTCAGTGCCGCAAGCACAGGGACCCTGATGAACGGGGTGTGGTATAAACCGGTGGAGCAGTTCATTTTGCCTAAGGTGAGTTTTTCCACGTGCACTACAGTCAGGTTTAATCAAGTTGGACAGGAAAAACAAATTGTCTTCTCTTATCCAGGGTTTTGAGGGAACGCTGGTTTGGGAAAGTTCAGACTTTGCTCTGCTGACCACAGTCAACTCGTCTCTGCGCCTTAATGATGGAGGAGGAGTCCTCAAGATCTCCTCTGTACGTGTTGATGCACTGAACCACAATGAGGTGATGGACTGTCATCCATCACCTCATTCCAGTGTTTAAACAACTGGTAACTTTTTTATCGGCTTATTTATTTTTTTGTCTTTATTTTTTTTTATGCAGATTGTGGAAGGCATATTGCCTCATCGAAGTGCTGTTGGATTTCCTGGTTTGGCTGGAGGATTTACATTCACTATTTATGGTTGGTTCACCCACATAAAGAATAAACTGTTTGTCATGAAAACAGTTTGGACTGTGAGTCATCTTGTAGACCAGGAGTCACCTGGTGGTTGGTTGGGATTAGTGATAGGGGTGGTGTGCTGGTTTGGGCCAGCACATGCACTTTCTGGGCAGTGTGGGTTCACCCTCCTGCTGGTTGGTGGTCTCAGTGTCTCAGAGATGCCCTGCAGTCAGCTCTGATGTTTTGATCGAGTGGTCTAAATGGAGAATTGGCCTCTCTGTGGGGTTTGGGGCTCTGTCTGTTGTCAGACTGAGAGTCTCTGGTCTATATCTTTTGTCAGCACTGATCTGCTCCTGCCTGGTTAGATGTACTTCTCTGTGGTGTGGCTGGTATGAATTCCTTAGATTCAATCCATCTCTCCTGGTATTATATGGTGCTGACCCTCAGGTCGCCTGTCCCCTTTTCTCCCTGAGTGGCTGTGGGTCCCTTCCTGCCGTTGGGGGACAGTGTGGCAGTGACACAGCTCCTCAAACTCATTCACTTTGACACTAATCATTATTTCCGACCTGCCCAAACAGAGTATCAGTGGGTGATATAGTCAGAAGCATTGTCCATCTCTCTGAATCTCACCATATCTCTAAAGTCCTTTGCACAAATTTAGCACATGGACAGTCTCAGTGAGGGGAACAGTTACCATAGCAACAGAGACCTGATTTGTATGTTAATTAGGTCATGGGGTTAATGTGTGCAAAATCCTATTTTGAGTCATGGAAATTATATTACTTGAATTGGGCACATAAAATTTTGACACAGTCTACTGTTGACTTCAAGACACCTGCAAAGTACAAGATCACCTGATCATTTAGCTCATGGCGTCATCCAGTGCGCAATTTTACCCACAGCTGGAAGTCAGTTTGCTGGTTCATGGCTTCTTGTACAACCCCAAAACAGTATGGATAATACAAAAAAAGTGACTTACGATTAATTTGACTTGTATTTCACTGCAGACAATACGAACCAAAAGATATTTCTTGTTTTGTGCAGTCGGTTTCATTTAATTTAACATCCATTCCTGCATGTCAGGCCTGCAACACAATCCAAAGATAGTTGGAATAGGAGTCAATTAGGGATAGTAATATTTAAATCAGTGACGGCAGCTAGTGGTCGAGCGATTAATCTGTCACCCAATTAATTTGGCTGGTTAATGCCATTCCATAATCCGTCTGATTAAAATGTTCATAAGGCTGACTTAAACAAAAAATGTTTGCAGACTGTTTGGAACGGAATGAATGGCATGTAAAAATCCTCTAGTCGTAACTGCCAGAGTGCCATGCGGAGCTTCATCATAGGAGCTTGGCTGCATGTTTTTTCCTCACAAAAGCCTGAGAACTTTTCAGTCAGAGAGAGAAAAAAATAACGACAGACAGAAAGTGACTGTATCCACTTAAACAAAACTGTTAATCAGTCAAAATGTTATGTGATTGTTTCACAGCGTTTAAGATGTAAAACACAAACATGGCAGCAAAAGTTGTTTTCTTTCTTTTTGGGGCTGGCTGCACCAGTCTAGAGAGTGTGTGTGTGCGTGCACACTGGTAGACCTCTACCGGTACTGATGCAGATATCTGATACCAACACATTGGTGTCAGTATTATTTTGACCATTATGAAAACTTTTATTTTACCAAATAAACAATACAGGAAAAAACACTGTTGAAAATGGTGTCCAGCAGACTGAATTGTTTTCATTGCGGTCAGGCATGGCTGGAACCTCCATCACATGCTGGTCACGTTAGCTACAAGAGACGGACAACGCAACCAGCTGCCATTCATTTTAAATCAGCGTGGGCATTTTACAGTGACGAGATAAGTGGTCACTATCCCGCACTCTAAGCACGGACCAAAGAACATAGATGAGAATGTTTTGTACAAATGATGAGTGATGTGATACAGCAACTGCCAATCTGAGTGAAGGCAATGTGACATACGTTGATTGGTTGTTGGCTTATTTATGATAAAGTTGAAACATTAGGAATCTTTGCCCCCCCCGACCCTTTTTTTTATTATTATAATAATATCTGTATTGGCTATGGAAAAATCCATATCAGTCAGGCTCTAGAAGTGACCGATACACCCATTTGAATCTGAAACATATTTATAGGCTTCTATGGCTGTGATTGATAGGAGAAACTATGCATGATGTGACTTTTTTCTGTTGCACTGTTACTGACGGCTTTGGGTTGGAGTGACACAGAGCATTTTCATACAAAACACAGAACCCAGTCTACCATGTGTCTTCTAGCAAACTGTACATGAAATTTCGCTTCTTGTTTTTAAGAAACCCCTTCTCTGTTCCATTCTAATAAAAAGTTGTGACTAATGGTGCAATAAGCAACATGTTAATGGTAAATGCAATAATTAGTTAAGTCCCTTAAGTTAAAGGTTTATACTACAATCACATTGTTTCATGTCAGCTTCATTATGGTGTACAGAGGCAACTTTGTACTGCACAGAGCAGATGGCTATAACTTTGTCATTGTACAATCTGTTTAACAGCTCTTCATATAAGACGCAGAAACGGTGGAGTAGTTTATTTATTTCTGTCTAAAAATGTCCCTTTTAAAAGGGCAGGCAGCATCATGACCTGACTGTCCTGATTACAGCCCATAAATCCTTGATGATACAATGACCAACTCAAGTGCCTCTTCATTTTTTGTTATAACTCTGGATATTTAACTCTCCTTTCTATCATCCACAACCTGCGTGTCAGATGGAGACGGTCTGTCGGCGCTCCTACGGGGCCGTCCAGCCAGGATGGAGCACCATGCCTCCAGGCTGCAGCAGGAAGACGCTGCCTTGCAGCAGGAAAGCCTCCGGCATGGTGATATGGTGTTTGTAGATGTGGTGGACACCTACAGGAGTGTGCCTTCCAAGCTGCTTCAGTTCTGTAAATGGTACGTTGAGTGCTAATGACTCAATTCTCTGTTTCTAAATTGCCTGGGTCCTTGGAGGAAATTGCCAACCTGAAATGAAAGTGTGTCATCAACTCAAAATATCTTGCTGTTAGACTCATGATTGCAGTCACTCAGCCTGCGGGGAAAAACTACTACTGTGAGTCGTCGCGTACAGAAAAGTCTAAGGCTTTGAGTTGACAGCTGTTACTTATTTGCAAGACCATTTGTTTGTTGTTTTTAGTCATTAGTGATATTTGAAAGTAAAGCCACTCTTGGATTTTAGAACAGTGGAGGATTTCATTATTATTATTATTATTATTATTGTTATTATTATTTTGTCTTTCCTTAATTAAACTTGTAAATGTTGTCTTTGGCAGGTCTGTGGAAAACATTGACTTTAATCTGCTTCTGAAGACAGACGATGATTGTTACATTGATGTGGATTCGGTATTAGTGAAGATTGACCACAAGGATCTCAAGCGCAACAATTTTTGGTGGGGGAAGTAAGTACAGCTTGATGTCAACCTGTCTGGTCCTGTTAATACCGTCTCTTTCCTAAGTTCAGTCTGGTAATTCCTAAATTTTTGGGATTTAAAGGGTTCATATTCATGGCATAAGAAGACACCACACAGTTGATTGGTGATACGTACTGATCTCCCCCATGGTTTGGCACACGTGGACCACCAATTAATTGCAACATTTACATAATAGTTTGAAATGCATATTTATTGTCATGGTGATTTTTTTTTTTTTTTAAGTAAGTAATAATTGTAAATTTCATTACAGTGAAATCACAAAACTTGTGTGTTCATGTAAATGGGCCGTGTTCAAACCAGACAAGCTGTGCTGCCTTGCACTTGGCTCGAGGCAGCATGATGCATGTCAGGGTCCGAATACGGAACGAATCACTGCTAAATATGCAGAGTTTTGGACGGAGTGCATTTGCCACGCCTTTCTTGTACTGTACTGAGCTCACGGAGAGCACCAGCAGAGCGGAGGTGGCTGTGATGCCGCTGAGCGAGTGGTGCACCGCTCGACAGGCAGTTATATTTTTCTCCCCCTTTTGTTTACTGATCTGAAAAGTGATCCAGTTTGTAACTAAAAACACTGATTAGTTGCACCAAAATTTCATAAATATAGTTTTTCCATGTGTCTTTAATGTAAATATTTGTTTGTTTGTTACCTAAATGACTTCATAGACATTGATGTAACAAATCTATCAAAAAACAGTCTTTGGGTTTCTTTGTCTGTCACTTTCAATAGAAAGGAGCTACTGACGTACGATAAGCAGGGTCAGGATGATGGAACCTATTTCACTGCCTGAAATATATCAGGCCTGTTCTGGCATATACAGAATACTGGAACCTATTTCAGAAAGCGGGGGGGGGGGGGTTCATCACACATGAGAAAGAGGGGTAACTCAAGCCTGTTCCAGAAAGGGAGGTAAGTTAAGCTCAGTCAGTTACTACTGTTGTAACTCTGTGAACCTGGCCGGGGAGCAGGTTTTTGTCAGTAAACCCTGAGTTTCTCAGTCTCCTTCCTCTTGCATATCTGTTTCACTTATTCATTCATCTGCAATCTGCATCATCTGGTGAAGATGAGCATTATGTTTAACCTACTCTTTGGCATAATAGTTGGCGTACTGAGTAGATTTTGTGCAGCTGAATCTGTTGGGACAACTGACAAACCCATGAAAGGGAAATTATACGAGTATATCTTGTATGTAAGTCAGATTTATGTGGGTATTTGTGTCCAGCACACATACTTTTTAAAGTGGTTGCCATGGTGAATCCCAGTATTGGGGCTCCATTAATACTGCCTTTTGTGCACACGCTTAACTTGGAGTGAACCTACTTTGACTTGATAAAACTAACTCAAATCAGCTGTTCTGGAACCAAAAACTCAGCATTTCTCATCTCGGGGCAGATCAGCTCAGATTTCAGCGACAGACTCGGTTTGTTAAACCTCATTTCTAAAACAGGCCTTAGGTGTACAAAATGATTCATTAGCTTTTGTCTCAAACATATGAGGCCGATAGTGGCTTACTTTTTACTGGTTTATTAAGTGGCATTACAGGACACCTGTCAGTCATTTTGAAGCGGTTTCCTGTAAAATTCTTGTCACTGCTAGCTGTCTACTTTTAAGGCTGAGCCACTTATGGACCTGAAAAATCAAAGGCAATTATTTATTTAAATGTACAAACAAAGATCAGTCGGCTGTATACATAATTAATTTTACCAATTTCTGTCTTGTACATTATGTAGGAGTGTTTCTCTAACTCGGGTGGATTGTCGGAAGCTTGACATTTTTAGCAGCTAACTGTTGGCAAATGTCTGTATGCAGTCAAGTGCAAAATATCACTGACACACAAATGTATCACTTATTCATCAGACACATAGCTGAGCTGACCTCATTGCACACTCATCAGTAATGACTTTGATTGTTGTTGACTTATTTTACCTTACTGGGGGCATCGCTCTCCCACAGACGGTGTGGGAGTGTCAAACAGAGCATGCGGACACTGTCAGTGCACCTGAACTGAGTTCTCATGCTCAGCTAGGAGGACTTAAAGGGGTCATATTGTGCACAGTTCAACATGGATGAAGCTCCATGTTACGTATTTTTGTCCTGACCTAGTTTCAGGCAGAGCTGGGCAGTGGATCGCATTGGGAAGTGGCAGGAGCTGGAGTACGCGAGTCCAGCCTACCCAGCGTTTGCCTGCGGCTCGGGCTACGTGGTCTCTCATGATCTGGTCCAGTGGCTGGCCAGTAATGCAGAGAAACTGAAGGCCTACCAGGTAGAGCACTGACCAGTGATGGGCAGAATCTGACAGTCTTACAACCCCAATTCCAATGAAGTTGGGACATTGTGTGAAATGTAAATAAAAACAGAATACAATGACTTGCAAATTGTCTTCAACCTATATTCAGTTGAATACACCACAAAGACAAGATATTTAATGTTCAAACTGACTTTTTTGTTTTTGTGCAAATATTTGCTCATTTTGAAATGGATGCCTGCAGCACATTCAGAAAAGCTGGGACAGTGGAAAGTTGATGAATTCTCAAAGAGCACCTGCTTGGAACATTCCACATGTGAACAGGTTAATTGGAAACAGGTGAGTGTCATGATTGATATAAAAGGAGCATCCCCAAAAGGCTCAGCCGTTCACAAGCAAAGATGGGGTGAGGATCACCACTTTGTGAACAACTGTGTGAAAAAACTAGTCCCACAGTTTAAGAACAATGTTTCTCAATGTTCAGTTGCAAGGAATTTAGGGATTCCATCATCTACAGTCCATAATATAATCAGAAGATTCAGAGAATCTGGAGAACTTTCTACACGTAAGGGCAAGGCCAAAAAGCAACATTGAATGCCCGTGACCTTCGATCCCTCAGGCGGCACTGCATTAAAAACTGAGGACATTGTGTAAAGGATCTTACAGCGTGGGCTCAGGAACACTTCAGAAAACCATTGTCAGTTAACACAGTTTCCAGAAAGGCCACCGGTTGCTCTGGGCCCGAGCTCATTTGAAATGGACAGACGCAAAGTGGTAAAGTGTTCTGTGGTCTGATGAGTCCACATTTCAAATTGTTTTTGGAAATCATGGACATCGTGTCCTCCGGACAAAAGAGGAAAAAGACCATCCAGATTGTTACCAGCGCAAAGTTCAAAAGCCAGCATCTGTGCTGGTATGGGGGTGTGTTAGTGCCTGTGGCTTCATAGTAAAAGAGTGCAGGTACCAGACTGGCCTGCCTGCAGTCCAAACCTGTCGCCCACTGAAAATGTGTGGCGCATTATGAAGCGCAAAATACAACAACTGAGACCCCCGGACTGTTGAACAACTGAAGTCGTACATCAAGCAAGAATGGGAAAGAATTCCACCTACAAAGCTTCAACAATTAGTGCCCTCAGTTCCGAAACACTTATTGAGTGTTGTTAGAAGGAAAGGCGATGTAATACAGTGGTAAACATATCACTGTCCCAGCTTTTTGAAACCTGTTGCAGGCATCCATTTCAAAATGAGCAAATATTTGCACAAAAACAATCAAGTTTATTAGTTTGAATATTAAATATCTTGTCTTTGTGGTGCATTCAATTGAATATAGGCTGAAGAGGATTTGCAAATCATTGTATTTTGTTTTTATTTACATTTTACGCAATGTCCCAACTTCACTGGAATTGGAGTTGTACAAACATGAGCATAACACAGCAAATCTGTTCTGTGTGTTTTTACAGGGAGAAGATGTGAGCATGGGTATATGGATGGCAGCTGTTGGACCTCAAAAATATCAGGTAAAAAAAATTTGATTATCAAAAAAAAAAAGCTGTTGTGCTAGGGTTTTTTTAATATTTGCATTGTGCCTGCATTGGCACTGCCAGAGTATATGTGGCTTAATTTTTTTGTTAGGGCACTAATGGTTCCTGTTAGCCAATTAATGGCTCATTCATGCTCCATTCCACACAGATCTGTGTGTTTGAAATGGAGAATCTGCTACTGCCCACTTCTATATGTTATTTGAGTTGACATGTGTGTTAACCCCTTAACGCCCATCGCCGCATATATGCTACAATCTCTGACTCAAATATGCAACTTACCAAATTGACCTGTATGCCCGTTTTTGCAAATTTGCAACATACCATCATTATTATTATAACAAAGTCATTACCAGAATACCCAATATTACTATCTCACTTTTGTGCAAAAGTGAAATTAATAATCTCAACATTATTTACCATCTACTTAAAGGCAAAAACACACACAAAACATTTTTTTATATACAGCTATATAAATTCGGGCGTTAAGGGGTTAATAAAAATTCCACTTGATGGCACGGCAGACCATCTTGAAAGTTTCTGGCAAGGGGAAAATGTCAGAATGTTTGTACCATGAAAGAATAAAAGTAGGCAGCTGTGTCAACGGTGGTGCTTTGTGTAGCATTAAATACATATATGAAACAATCATCAAAATATTCCATCATTTTTAATGGTCTTCTTTGCATAGTGGCCTTTTATTTTGGCCAGCCTAAGGCACACCTGTGCAGTAATCATGCTGTCTAATCAACATCTTGATATGCCACACCTATGAGGTGGGATGAGGTATCTCGGCAAAGGAGATTTAGACAGATTTTTGAACAATATTTGCGAGAAATAAGTCTTTTGTGTATATAGAAAATGTTTAAAATCTTTGAGTTCAGCTAATGAAAAATGGGAGCAAAAACAAAAGTGTTGCATTTATATTTTTGTTCAGTGTATATCAACCCTAATACCTGGTTATTTTTTTTTATTTTATTCATTTATTTGATTTTGAAAACAATATCACAAAATTCGTGACATGCAGTGATTCTATGTAAAGCAAAACTCACTGCATAGCATTGATATTGTCCATATTTAAAACATGAGAATTTGCAGTATGTCAAAAAAAAAAAAAAAAAAAAATCATGGCTTTTGCAAAAAATTTTCCAGATTTATTTTTGACTTTTTTTAATGCCTGGTTTCTACATACCACTTGCGTAATGCTCATAAGATATGTGATGCTCCCTCTAGCATTCAATGCAAAGAAACACATTTCTTTAAACCCCTTTACATGGGGATGTGGTCTCTCCAGCAGTACTTGTGCGGTCATGAAATCATGCCGACACCAAAGAGGCACTCAGCTGCCACCAGGACCTTACAAGGTCCTCTCCGTATTCTCTCACAAACCGCCATGATCGCAGTGGTCGCTGTGAAGTATGAAGCTGCATCTGATTTCTGCAGGAGAGCCACCAAGCCCAGAAAATCCACAAATACCATACAGGCCATGCAAAAACACCTCACAGAGCACCCACCCCATGACCACCCGATGGGCACACGACACCACCATGGCAACAGCACATCGTTCACTGTAACATGGTTGGAGTGACGCGAGTTTGAACATGAACTCAAGAAAAAAAAAGAGCAATATCATTTCAGTATCACAGCCAACGGGTGCACAATGATCAGATCTGTGTGCCATGATTTTCATGAATAAAGTTAATTTTATAAAGCATAAAATGAGTTCCTTGTCAGCTGATGTCCACAGAGGTTGGCAGAAAGTTTTGTGCGTGTTTAAATCTGAGCAGAGATCAGGCATAGAGTTTTGTCTTATACTTTTCCTGTGGCTGATGGTTTAAAAGCTCTGAAAGCTCTGGTGTCGAGCTCAACTGTCGCCGAAAGTGCGTCACAGCAAACAAGTAATCTGCGCTCAGATTAGTGTTCTGATGACAAGCTGTAGCACTAACTAAAAACCTTATCACCATGGAAGACAAAGCCAGCTAAATATTAAATGAATCCTTTTTCCACGTTTGTACATACACATTCAATTTGGATTGTGTGTGCAGGGTTTTTTTTTTTTCCACTGCCGTGTGCTGTACAGCACCTGTGTGAAACACCTCACGTAGCACATTTTGATACATAATTAGGTATATTAAGTTCATTGTGGACTCACCACAGTTTTGTCCTTTTTTCCATGAATTGTATAAAGCAAAGTTTGACTCAGAACGTGTGGAGCCTGCGGTGGTTTTTATTTTTCATTACTGTGAGTTGCTTTTCAGCCATATCCAATGAAAGGTGTTAGTTGTCCAGTGATGTCATTTTTCTGCAAATTTAGCTAATGGCTGTGAATGATGGGGAAACACATACACACAAGATAAGTCCAAACTGACATGCATAAAAAGTTGACCATTTAATATTTAACTTGTTTTGTCCACTCTCACTCACTCCATGTACGCGAACAGTGAGGAAATATGACGGCAAATTGTTCAAAATCCAGGATATGATAGGGTCAGATGTCTGTGGAAATCTGATTTCAGCTGTAGCGCACAAACTCCACGTGAGACAACACGCACAAGGGTGCTGAAGCGGTTACACGGGTGTTTTCGCATCACCTCTGTGAATCGGGTGTATTTTAAGCCACATGACAGACTTACAACTGTCACTGTCCTGTGTAAAGGGGGCCTTACGGAGACCACACCAGCCATGAGGAGCAAAATTTTAAGTCCTTTAAACTGAAGGTTCAAAAGGATGAAGGCCATCAAGATTTGTCCCCGGTGCAGCTTGCATGGTGCACAGCTGTCTGGACAGTTCTTCAAAACTGCTGAAACTTGGTACAGACATTTTTGGGAACCTATCTGGTCATTGAAGACCGAAAGAGCAGAAATTTAAAATTAAGTGTTTTTCTGAAATTTGGTGCAAACAATGCTTGGGGGACTGTCTAGTCATGGTAAGTTGGACTTGTCATTGAGACCCTGTGCTCCCCCATGCCCACAGAGTAACGGTAAAAGGTGGCAATAATCCCCCCCCCACAGACACACACACATACACACACACACACACTCTTCCATTTATTACAGAAAATCTGTTCCCAGCATGTGTCTTAAATTTGATAGACTTCCTTGAGTTTGTGTCTCTGGTAAGTTTTACTCTCCGATTGTACCTCAGAAAGTTAAACACTTTCTGCCATATACATACACATACCTTGCATAATGTCACTTTCCCCATATTTGATCAAAGTTACTATTTCTTTGTCCAGAGGACTTCAGGGTTTTAAAGTTTTCCCTTCAATTACATTGACAAGCAACTGAGTGCTTGTTACCTTTCTGAAGCCTGCCGGCACTGCCTTCTTGGTATACAGCACGTATGGTGTCTCCAAAAGCCACAGCAAAAACTAATTTTCTTTCAATGTAATTGAGAAAAATTCCTGATTTAAAAAAAAAAAAACTTGAAGGAACTTTTCACACAAATCTGACATCACGGAGGCTTACGTACAGAAGAATGGTTAAGTTAAGGATGCATACTCAAAGATATGTGAAAACGGGTTGTTAGATCGTATCGTGGCTAAAGGGCTGCATGATAACCTGACTACCGGTCCTGCCTTCTGCTGTTGCCAGGATCCTGGCTGGCTGTGCGAGAAGGATTGTTACCTGGACATGTTGTCGTCTCCTCAGCACACAGCCGAAGAACTGCACCTCCTCTGGGAGAGGAAAAAGGCCTGTGGAGATCCCTGCGGTTGTTCCTGGGGCCGCTAAATCTGGCTCCAACCACACGGTGGCACTGTGTGCAAAATTCACTGGACGTATGTGATATTAACACAGATTTTCAATGTGGTGAAAGGTCTTTAAAATGTTGAAAATCTTAGAGGTCATGCGTGCTTTAGGACGCTCACATTTTACTGCAACATTCTGTCCATTCTCTTACATTACAAATGTGTGTGTGTGCTATGTGACAGAAATAACTGTTTTAACTGACTGGTTGACAAAGTGTGTACAGGATTGTTATTGAAAGTAGTTTGTAAAATAATTATAGGAAAATGTGCCATGTACAGGATTGTTATTGAAAGTAGTTTGTAAAATAATTATAGGAAAATGTGCCATTTTAAAGATTGTTACATGATCTTTTGTAGGCTATTTTCTTAAAGCTTTCATGTTTTTCCACTATTTGTAGCTCTAAATGTTCCCATTAGGGATATCTCGATCTGGGTTTTTTTTGTTTGTTTGTTTTTTTTTTGTTGCCCCTGTTCCAACTAACTTAATATTAAGTAAGCGCTGATACATAGTCCCAATCCGATACACATATTTTTCTCTATTACACTTGCACAAAGCTGAATTCAAGCACATACATACTACATACATACACACACACACATATAGGATATGCTCATTACTCTAACAGCTCTGACGTGCAAAAACACTTCATTCAATCTGAACTGCTTCTTAATATTTTGTATTCGTTTATTCATTAGAATTTTTTTTTTTTTTCAAGTTGCATCAATTGTACTTGGCACAGAATTAGTAAGTTCCTTTGGCTGCTCCCTGTTTGTATTCAGGGTCGTCAGAAGAAATGCAAGGTGATCTGCATGTTGAATTGGTAGAGGTTTTACACCGGATGCCCTTCCTGACACAACTCCGCATTACGTGGAGAAAAGTGGTTGGGGTGGAATTTGAACTGGAAATCTTCCGTACTGAAACCAAACACATTAACCACTTGGCCACCGCCCCTGCCTATTTATACCTGCAGTATTACTAGTACGTACTTTCACACAAGCATTCAGAGCAGCTACATTATGGTCTCACTCTGGATCATGATTGAACCACAAGCTCAAATCCTGCAGCCATTTGTATGGCCACAGTGTCATTTTCTTTTTTACAACCCCTGGCAAAAATTATGGAATCACCGGCCTCGGAGGATGTTCATTCAGTTGTTTAATTTTGTAGAAAAAAAGCAGATCACAGACATGACACAAAACTAAAGTCATTTCAAATGGCAACTTTCTGGCTTTAAGAAACACTATAAGAAATCAAGAAAAAAAGATTGTGGTAGTCAGTAACGGTTACTTTTTTAGACCAAGCAGAGGAAAAAAATATGGAATCACTCAATTCTGAGGAAAAAATTATGGAATCACTCTGTAAATTTTCATCCCCAAAACTAACACCTGCATCATATCAGATCTGCTCGTTAGTCTGCATCTAAAAAGGAGTGAACACACCTTGGAGAGCTGTTGCACCAAGTGGACTGACATGAATCATGGCTCCAACATGAAAGATGTCAATTGAAACAAAGGAGAGGATTATCAAACTCTTAAAAGAGAGTAAATCATCACGCAGTGTTGCAAAAGATGTTGGTTGTTCACAGTCAGCTGTGTCTAAACTCTGGACCAAATACAAACAACATGGGAAGGTTGTTAAAGGCAAACATACTGGTAGACCAAGGAAGACAAAGCGTCAAGACAGAAAACATAAAGCAATATGTCTCAAAAATCGAAAAATGTACAACAAAACAAATGAGGAACGAATGGGAGGAAACTGGAGTCAACGCCTGTGACCGAACTGTAAGAAACCGCCTAAAGGAAATGGGATTTACATACAGAAAAGCTAAACGAAAGGCATCATTAACACCTAAACAGAAAAAACAAGGTTACAATGGGCTAAGGAAAAGCAATTGTGGACTGTGGATGACTGGATGAAAGTCATATTCAGTGATGAATCTCGAATCTGCATTGGGCAAGGTGATGATGCTGGAACTTTTGTTTGGTGCCTTTCCAATGAGATTTATAAAGATGACTGCCTGAAGAGAACATGTAAATTTCCACAGTCATTCATGATATGGGGCTGCATGTCAGGTAAAGGCACTGGGGAGATGGCTGTCATTACATCATCAATAAATGCACAAGTTTATGTTGATATTTTGGACAATTGAAAGAATGTTTGGGGATGATGAAATCATTTTTCAAGATGATAATGCATCTTGCCATAGAGCAAAAACTGCAAAAACATTCCTTGCAAAAAGACACATAGGGTCAATGTCAATGAGCAGATCTGATTTGATGCAAGTGTTAATTTGGGGGATGAAAATTTACAGGGTGATTCCATAATTTTTTCCTCAGAATTGAGTGATTCCATATTTTTTTCCTCTGCTTGGTCTAAAAAAGTAACCGTTACTGACTGCCACAATCTTTTTTTCTTGATTTCTTATAGTGCTTCTTAAAGCCAGAAAGTTGCCATTTGAAATGACTTTAGTTTTGTGTCATGTCTGTGATCTGCTTTTTTTTCTACAAAATTAAACAACTGAATGAACATCCTCTGAGGCGGGTGATTCCATAATTTTTGCCAGGGGTTGTACAACTACAACACCCAGAGTAATAGTGACTGACATTTTTGCTGTGAAAAATACATTCATTTTGATGTTTATTGTTGCATATAAACAATCTTTTTAAAATGTCTTCAAAAGTGGACCTTTACTCTGGGGGTCAGGGCCGTTTCAACTTTCCTCTGGCTGTGCTACTATAAACTGTCTCTATAAACAGAAAAACACAGACAAGGAATGGAAAAGGTTACGTTTAATTAAATTGATATGATCAATCAAAAACTGCCTGGGTTGAGCTGGTACTGATCACATCTCTAGTTCTCACAGTTTTGTGTAAATGGTAACATGGACTTACTGTATTTGTTAGGCATCACTATGATAACAGATTTTGAACTTTTTAGCAAAGCTGAAAACCATCAAGTTGATCCCTGTCTTTTCTTGTGGCAGTTCTTTAAAGAGACAGAGCTCACTACCACAAACACAAAATTGATGTGTTCTTGCTGTTAGAAACTTAAAAGGGATGTCACATCACTTTGATCTGTTGACTGCTTGTACCCCCCCCCCCCCCCCCCTTTGCCATGGATGATTATGCTGATTATTTTAAACCCACTTGGATGTTGTACACAGAAACCTGTGGAGGGTTTTTGGACCAAAATGATTTGTGGCTTGGTGTTACTCAATAGGACTTCAAATGTCTGCTTGTACACAGTGATATATATATATATGTAAAATGTTTACATGATGCACTTTTATGTGAACCCTTAATGTGTGAGTGTGCACACATGCTTTTAACTGAAGATGCAGCAATAGGTTGTTTATTGAAGTTACTAGTGTCTGCAAAAAGGCACTTGGGAGTTTTGATGTTTGAATAAAAAAATGCAGTACAAACATTTAATAATTTGGCTTGTTTGAACAAATCTGTAATTCCGAATGCAATCACACCCCTAACGAAGGAGACAAAATTGATTTATGTAAAAGCAGTAATTAACTGCAAAAGTACTGTATATTCACACAATGCTCCATGTGCACATCTGCATGCCCCCTCTCTTCGCAAAAGTGCGTTTCTGCCTGAATCATGCCCACAGCCTGATGTAGACATACATTAGACTTATTTTTATTTAAAAAAAAGGTCAGTCTTTATTTTCATGCTACACTTGATATTTATATGTGCCTTTTTGCAAGCTTTGATCTAAATAATGTAGACAGCAGTTGTTTGTGTAGCATCTCCGTTTGAAGCCAGTGAACCTTACAACAACTGCAGAGGTTTTAGTGCACGGTAACAGTCATGTTGCATGTTTGACCTTGATGTATTACAGGTTGCATACACTGGCAGTGACGCTTGGGAACATGGAGCTGGAGCAGTGATTGTTTTTATCCTACATTCTATGTTACCAATGGGTTCAAGTCATTCCAATACATTGCTAAAATCAGCTAGTTGATACGCTAAAAAGATTAAATTGTAAACTGTCAGTTTCCTAACAGTTTTTAATGGCCTCTGTACCATTGTGGGCTTAACAGTGGGAGTGATTTTGAACGGTTCCCCTGTGGTGAATTCATGGGGCGTTTCCCGTTCAGCTGCATTTTTAAGCTTTGGAGCTTGAACAAAGACCCCCCCCACCCAATTCATGTTAAATAATTCTCTTTCTTCTGTGTTCGCAAAATAATTAGTGCAGCAGCTGTTGTCGGTTCTTGACTGTGACACATGCTGGAAACCTCAAATCATGCTGCACTCTACACAGAAAATATCAAATCACTGGAGTATTATCAGTCGATCTACGGATTAGTTGTAATCAATAAATGATACTGATCAGTAAATCTTTCTCTAGATAGACATTAGTTATACATTTTGGAAAATGATTACCTGTAATGTGTCTATTGTAAATATGTGGGCCTTTAATGAGTAATAGATTCAAAGAAATAGTCATTTGTGGTTTTTTTCCTTGTATTTATCACCTGATTTGTGCTTTTCAATCACTTTTTTTTTGTGCTTTTGCTCATGTCTGTTCTCATGAATGTGATTTAAACGACACTGAGCCACTGCACAGTTGCAGGTGGTTTTATGCTCCAGTCCACTGACTAATCACAGCTCTGTTCCAGTCCAGCAGCTGTTTTCTTGAAATGCAGTATGTCAGTCATTGCACGGCCTTTAGCAGGGATGGTAGACTATTTTGAAGACAGCAGTTGCCCCTCAAAGTCTTCCTGTCCTTTCTTTTCAGAAGCCAAATTATTACATATTTATTTTCATAATAAAAAAAAAGAAACTGGAACATGAGATCTTTAGAAAAGTGTGTGTGTGGAAACATATATATATATATATATATATATATATATATATATATATATATATATATATATATATATATATATATATATGAGTGTTCAGAATAATAGTAGTGCTATGTGACTAAAAAGATTAATCCAGGTTTTGAGTATATTTCTTATTGTTACATGGGAAACAAGGTACCAGTAGCTTCTCACAAATCCAACAAGACCAAGCATTCATGATATGCACACTCTTAAGGCTATGAAATTGGGCTATTAGTAAAAAAAAAAAAGTAGAAAAGGGGGTGTTCACAATAATAGTAGTGTGGCATTCAGTCAGTGAGTTCATCAATTTTGTGGAACAAACAGGTGTGAATCAGGTGTCCCCTATTTAAGGATGAAGCCAGCACCTGTTGAACATGCTTTTCTCTTTGAAAGCCTGAGGAAAATGGGGCGTTCAAGACATTGTTCAGAAGAACAGTGTAGTTTGATTAAAAAGTTGATTGGAGAGAGGAAAACTTATATGCAGGTGCAAAAAATTATAGGCTGTTCATCTACAATGATCTCCAATGCTTTAAAATGGACAAAAAAAAACAGACGCGTAAAAGAAAACAAACAACCATCAAAATGGATATAAGAATAAACAGAATGGCAAAGGCTCACCCATTGATCAGCTCCAGGATGATCAAAGACAGTCTGGAGTTACCTGTAAGTGCTGTGACAGTTAGAAGAAGCCTGTGTGAAGCTAATTTATTTGCAAGAATCCCCCTCAAAGTCCCTCTGTTAAATAAAAGACGTGTAGAAGAGGTTACAATTTGCCAAAGAACAACACATCAACTGGCCTAAAGAGAAATGGAGGAATATTTTGTGGACTGATGAGAGTAAAATTGTTCTTTTTGGGTCCAAGGGCCACAGACAGTTTGTGAGATGACCCCCAAACTCTGAATTCAAGCCACAGTTCACAGTGAAGACAGTGAAGCATGGTGGTGCAAGCATCATGATATGGGCATGTTTCTCCTACTATGGTGTTGGGCCTATATATCGCATACCAGGTATCATGGATCACTTTGGATATGTCAGAATACTTGAAGAGGTCATGTTGCCTTATGCTGAAGAGGACATGCCCTTGAAATGGGTGTTTCAACAAGACAATGACCCCAAGCACACTAGTAAACGAGCAAAATCTTGGTTCCAAACCAACAAAATTAATGCCTCACAGATGTGAAGAAATCATGAAAAACTGTGGTTATACAACTAAATACTAGTTTAGTGATTCACAGGATTGCTAAAAAAGCAGTTTGAACATAATAGTTTTGAGTTTGTAGCGTCAACAGCAGATGCTACTATTATTGTGAACACCCCCTTTTCGACTTTTATTTACTAATAGCCCAATTTCATAGCCTTAAGAGTGTGCATATCATGAATGCTTGGTCTTGTTGGATTTGTGAGAATCTACTGAATCTACTGGTACCTTGTTTCCCATGTAACAATAAGAAATATACTCAAAACCTGGGTTAATCTTTTTAGTCACATAGCACTACTATTATTTTGAACACTACTGTGTGTGTGTGTGTGTGTGTGTGTGTGTGTGTGTGTGTGTGTGTGTGTGTGTGTGTGTGTGTGTGTGTGTGTGTGTGTGTGTGTGTGTGTGTGTGTATATATACATATATATATTTTTTTTTTTCCCAAGGTACTTTCTGATGCAACTGACAGAATCTGGTGAACTCCTTTGTGTGCATCTTTGTAAATGAGGAAAACAGATTCAGACTATTTCCCTAGTGGGAGATAATGGAAGTAATTAGATTTATTTCTGCCTGTCCTACCTGCTGTGAGATATATTCATGCAGTTAGCCTGACATTTAGGCAGTGTTCCTGTGAAGCCCCTCTGCACTTGCATCCTTTTAGCTCCTCTGTTTCAGTGAGCTGCATGATAACGGTCATATCCGCATCTGTTCCACTCGCCGGCATAGATAAGGCCGGCGGTTTTCATCCCATCAGCCTCGCTCGCTGATTTGGCCTGAAGCCCTTCATTGTTAACAGAGACAGAAGAATGGAAATATACACAGATGACAAAACCCCGGCTCTTGTTCCTGCTCTAGTGCTCCTTTAGATGATGATGTTATTGAATTTGTCTCAACTGTTAAGTGCTGTGGGGATCTTGTCACTCACAGGTAGAAAATCTTCTGCCCCTGTACCTTCCTCCTGCCTATTCAACCAGCCAGTGCACATCCGCCTGTCGCAACAACTTCACACAATTCACATCATCTTTACCTACAAACTGCAGCAGCGTCGTCTTACATTATGCATCGTCTCGGGCTTTGCTCACATGCTGTTTCTGGGCTTTATTTCCTGTCTGTCTGGGTTCAGGTGTAACGGTGGGGATATCATTAGGATGCATTTGACTCCAGTGTGGCGATAAAATACTTTATATTTACATAAGTAAGGTTTAGATAGTGTGAAATAACTGCAACTCTACTCGAATTCTTGTGTTGCCTGGGAAAATCAGTATTTGTGAAGATGCTCACAAAGCCAAAAGCTTGAAGATTGAAGACCTGGAAAAACACAAAACAAAACGGGGCTGAATAAGACTTCACGGTGCTGATCCAGAATATCTGATTCATCCATGCGCTTGTATAAACACAACCCTTTGAATCATTCCGGCCCTGAAGCGTGTATGTAATCTTTTCTCAGCATCAAGTACAATTCCCCAAACCACTGACTTACTGAGGCTCACCATTTTGGCGTGAAAGTGCAATCATACATTTTTGCCTGTAACCAGCGCTGCTCAGAGAGGACAGCAGGAACGTGGCCACTCCAGTTAATTGTATTTAGAAAATGATTTCATCTGGAGTCACCGCTTTCCAAAACCCATCTTCTTAAGAGTGTGGGGAAAAAATGTGTGTTTGACCATTTTTAAATAAGTGCAGTGTGTTATGTTGATTAGGTTTTTTTGTTTTTTCTTTTCTTTTTAAAGCAGCCTCTGTTCTTTAGTCAGATCCATAAGTATTTGGACAGCACAGATATATAGTCCCTTCATTTTCAGAAGCCACATGGAATACAAAATATAAAATAAAAGGATTAATTTCATACAAACCATAACTTTCACAGCCAGTGAGGGGATGGATACATGAACATTTTTCTAACATTTTCATACGGGAAAAGCGATCAAATGATAGGCTGAAGTCTCGCATGTGCCTTCTGGCAAAGTAGCTGACATTGGATGTCTTTTCGAAGACTTCTTCTCTTTTCCACTCCACCATAAAGCTGTTTGACTCACAGGCACCTATAAATCACTCATTCACAAGAGTCTGGCTGTCTTGGTGGCTTTCCTCACTAGTCTTGTTTTTGAGAACTGGCTACTTTATTCACTATAAAGTACCATACTGTTGGTATTTCTAACTGATTGATGTAAATGAAATCCAACAGTTCAAAATAATAGTGTGTTTAAAAAGTGAGTAAAACTCCAAGTTATTAAAATAGCATTTGTTTCCATACACACAAATGCATTAGGAACACTGCACATTGAAAAATTGATCAAACTTATTACTTTTCAGATAGTGAAGAAAAACCCATATTAGGGTGTTAAAAATAGTCTGTATTTTTCTTTCTGTGACCCTTATTACACTCTTACAGGTGGCACTTATTTAAGGACGAAGGCATCAATGTTGTACCTGCTGGTTGTCATGCATTTCTCTCTGAAAATCTGAGTAAAATGTTCTGCATATTGTTCAGAGGAACTGTGTGCTTTGATTAAAAAGTTGATTGGAGAGGAAAACAAATAAAGAAGTGCAGAAATTGACAGTCTGCTCAGCTAAAATGATCTCTCATGCTTTAAAATAGAAACCAAAACCAGAAAGATATGGAAGAAAACGGAAAACCACAATTCAAATGTATCAAAAAATAGCCAGAATGGCAAAGACTCAATGATCAGCTCCAGGGTGATTAAAGAAGGTCTAAAGTTATCTGTGAGCCCTGTAACAATTAGAAGATGCCTGTGTGAAGCCAAGCAATGGGCAAGAAGCCCCGATAAAGTCCCATTGATGAAAAAAACAACGTGGTGAAAATGTTACAATTTGTCAAAGAACACATTGACTGGCTTAAAGAGTAATAATGCAACATTTTGTGGACTGCAAGACTGTTCTTTTTGGGTCTCGGGGCCACAGACAGTTTGTCAGATGACCCCCCCCCCCCCCCCCAAAAAAAAACTGAATTCCATCCACAGTACACTAAGACAGTGAAGCATAGTGAAGCAAACGCCATGATACAGGGATGTTTCTCATACTATAGTGTTGGGCCTATTTATCACATACCAGGGATCATGGATGAGTTTGAATACATCAAAATACTTTAAGAGGTCATTTTGCCTTATGAAGAAGCAGAAACATCCCTGAAATGGGTTTCAGCAAGACAATGACCACAAGCACATCAGCAAGCGAGCAGCATCTTGGTTCCAGAACAACAAGATTAACATTATGGAGTGGCCAGCCCAATCCTGGAACCTTAATCCAACAGAAAATTTGTGCGGTGACATAAAAAATGCTGTTTCTGAGGCAAAACCAAGAAATGGGTGGAGGTAATGGTCTAATGGTTAAGTGTTGGGCTTGAGACCAGAGGATCCTCAGTTCAAATCACAGCCTGACCGGAAAATCACTAAGGGCCCTTGGGCAAGGTCCTTAATCCGCTAGTTGCTCCCAGTGTGTAGTGAGTACCTTGTATGGCAGCACCCTCACATCAGGGTGAATGTGAGGCATTGTTTGTAAATCACTTTGAGCGTCTGATGCAGATGGAAAAGCGCTATACCGTATAAATGCAGTCCATTTTAAGTGCAGAGGAATTGTGAAATGTAGTTCAGTCATCCTGGGCTGGAATACCTGTTCACAGGGGCCAGACGTTGGCCAACTCCATGCAGCACAGATGTGAAGCAGTTCTCAGAAACAGTAGTTATACAGCTAATTTCATTGATTCAAAGGAAAGATAAATCTTCAACCTTTTATGTTCATACAGTAAATGTTTGAGTTTGTAAAGAAAAATGCAGACACTGCTATTTATTTTATTTAATTTTTTGGAACAGCGTAATATGTCTTCCTTCACTTTCTGTAAAGTAATGAAAGTTGATACATTTATCTTCATGTTCTGATTTGAAATAGAATGTGTCGTGTTTCCAATGCATTTGTGTGTATGGAAATAAAAGCTATTCTAAGGATTTTGAGCTTTACTCACTTATTTAAACACATTGCTATTATTTCAAACACAACTGTATGAACAGCAGGTGATTTGATTCCTACTTGCGTCAAAGACTTTCAGATATTCCAAAGAGGCACTTACAGACTGCATCTGCATACTCGAACAACTTCAGACTCTCCTCACACTGCTGTCAATCACTCTCCACTCCTTCAACAGCTCCCCCTAAAATCTCCTCTGAGCTCAAATGAGGAAATCATTTATTCATAATACTTTGCATCCAAAAGCAGCATTTGTGACTGATTCAGATTCACAGGGATATTAATAGACACACCATGCTTCCCTGATGGAGCAGCATTTTCAGTCCTAAACTTGAACCCGTACCCACATTTCCACACAGCCACTGATCTCTGTGAGCTATGGCTGCTGCTTTTCTGCAAACATTTGCACAATACAGCTGTGAAATAGTACATTCGTTAACTGAAACACTTTTGCCGCACACACACACACACACACACAATGACATGCCTTTGACAAAGTGATGAAAATAGCGAGTGAGTCACAGCGTTTCATAAACCCGTTTAACCCCGTTACTCTCCCGGCTGCAGTAAGATGGCAGATTTACTACCACAGTGTTTGTGAGAGATAATTAACTCAGTCATTACAGAGCCATTACTAACATCCTCCTGTCTTAAGAGGATCATGAATTAACTCATGATTCTGATGACGAGATTGTTGGAAATCACTCAAGAAACATAATGCAACTGCAGCGCCAGTTAAGGCTGTGACATCACCACCACACATGCAATCACCTTTAAAATCAGGACAGTTTTTATGCACAAAGCTGCAGGTGGAATTTAACTGAGTGCTTTATAATTCTTATTTTACCCCCAGTGGAACATGAGGGTGCAGTGAGGGTTTCCAAACAAGTACCTGCTGGCAGAATTATGCATGAGAACACATGCTGTTCTGGGAATAGAAGGAGAAGAAGGGCCTTTGTACATACATTCATACAACAAAATTTGTCCTCTGCATTTAACCCATCCTAATTACAGTTAGACACAAGCCAGCCAGTAGGAGCAGTGGGCAGCCACAGGCTGGCGCCGTGGGACCAACTCCACATGTAGAGACTTTGCCTTGGTCAGGGGGCAGAGAAAGGAGCAGGCCCTAAATAAGCATGTTTTGATTGTGGGAGGAAACCGGAGTGCCCTGAGGAAAACTATGCAAAGAACACACAAACTCTACACAGAAAGGACCAGACGGGAAGCGAGCCAATGACCTTCTTGCTGTGAGGCATCAGTGCTAACCACTAATCCACTGTGCCGTCCAGTGACATGAATATGAGAGCTGCATCAGTAAGAACATAGTAAGCCAAAGGATTCATTTCTTCAGACCTGTAAACCATCAAACGATATTAAGAGAGTTGGAGCCGAACAAATGAGTTATCGAAAACATCCATCACCTGCCACCGCAGAACATAACGCAATTTCTAGACCATGTGAAGCCACTCAGCAGATGTGACCGAGATGCGTGCGAGCAGACAGTTTAGAGATGAATGAAAAAGGTTCTTCTAGTGGATGGGCTCAGCGGTTCTGTTGGCTCCAACACATTAATGTGGACAACTGAAGCATGACACTCCTGCAAAAAATACGAGTCAAGGTTTTCAAATGCAAGTCCTTAATGTCACAGCTGAAGAAGCATTTATGATGCAGATGATTCAGCAAGAAAACTCGAAGGGGTAAAGGTTTAAATGCATTGATTTTTAATCTAATCAATGAAGTTTTAAACATCTAGACATTACTGCAAGAATATTGATGAAAGGTCTGGAGTCGTGTGAAGCTCGTACCAAGGCTTGTCGAGGGCGATAACAGACAGTGAGTGAGACGCGGCTGCTCGGTTCGGCTCACCGCCAAACAAATTAGACGCTTTGGGTGGAGGAAAAATCAATCTTGTCAACCCAGAGTGAGGCAGAAGGAAGACAAACCATGAGGAACTTTGATTACTGTGATGGATTTAAGGCTGCTCTGCAAAAAAAACAAAACAAAAAAACAGTTCATACGTCCCCTTTATCAAATTAGACACACAGTTGTACCTGCACTCAGCCTGGAAGGGAAATAGAGGGACCGGCCAAATGCATTTTATTGTTTAAAGAAACGCCACAATTTATATTAAAAGACAAAATTAACTGAATTGGAGTTGTTGAGAATTGAACTGAATCAACAAACTGACTCAGTCCGCAGGACTCGCTCTCTTCATCTGAAGAAAAATGATGACTTTAGATGATTGGTTTCCAATTTCAGACACATTTCACAGTAAAATACAAATGCAAGCGTAATAGCCGCCTCATGAGTGTACTCAGCCGACAAAGTGCAACCAGCAGTTCAAATACTTCACACAGCCTGTGCAATTCTTTATGCAGTATGATAACAAAACTAGAGCTAGTATGCAATATGTAGAGAGTTCAGCACAGCATTTATATCTGTTTATATTCCACCGAGAGCAAACTCTGTGACGGACGGCACTAGGAGTGCTGCACAATATGAACAGCAACAAGACTGAAGACCCGGATGCAGTGTTCATCGTACCCGATGAGGTTAAACACAGCAACATGAGGACCGTCCTACCAAAGTACAATCAGCATATCAACGTTCTGACGAGAGAACAACATTCTTGACTAAGTTTATAGCAATGTGAGGGGAGTCTATAGAGCCGCTCAGCGGCCGCACGTTGGACAGTCTGATCACATCTCTGCGCTCCTCTATCCAGCGGAGTGACATCTACTCAAACAAGTGGCGCCAATAAGTAAAACTCAAAATACTGTTTCAGGAGTGCTTTGAGAATACAATCTGGGTTGTGTTTAGAACTGCTGCTTTGAGAGAGAATGGTACTGTTACTATTGAGGAATATGACATGAGTGTAACTAGTTATATCAGCTTTTGCATTGGAAACGTACCCACAAAGAAGCTTAGAATTTTCCCAAACAAAAACCCTGGATTAATGATCAGATCAGATCAAAGCTACAGTAGTGTTCAGAATAATAGTGTGCTAGTGCTATGTGACTAAAAATATTAATCCAGGTTTTGAGTATATTTCTTATTGTTACATGGGAAACAAGGTACCAGTAGATTCAGTAGATTCTCACAAATCCAACAAGACCAAGCATTCATGATATGCACACTCTTAAGGCTATGAAATTGGGCTATTAGTAAATAAAAGTAGAAAGGGGGTGTTAACAATAATAGTAGCATCTGCTGTTGACGCTACAAACTCAAAACTATTATGTTCAAACTGCTTTTTTAACAATCCTGTGAATCACTAAACTAGTATTTAGTTGTATAACCACAGTTTTTCATGATTTCTTCACATCTGCGAGGCATTAATTTTGTTGGTTTGGAACCAAGATTTTGCTTGTTTACTAGTGTGATTGGGGTCATCGTCTTGTTGAAACACCCATTTCAAGGGCATGTCCTCTTCAGCATAAGGCAACATGACCTCTTCAAGTATTTTGACATATCCAAAGTGATCCATGATACCTGGTATGCGATATATAGGCCCAACACCATAGTAGGAGAAACATGCCCATATCATGATGCTTGCACCACCATGCTTCACTGTCTTCACTGTGAACTGTGGCTTCAATTCAGAGTTTGGGGGTCGTCTCACAAACTGTCTGTGGCCCTTGGACCCAAAAAACAATTTTACTCTCATCAGTCCACAAAATATTCCTCCATTTCTCTTTAGGCCAGTTGATGTGTTCTTTGGCAAATTGTAACCTCTTCTGCACGTCTTTTATTTAACAGAGGGACTTGCGGGGGATTCTCACAAATAAATTAGCTTCACACAGGTGTCTTCTAACTGTCACAGTACTTACAGGTAACTCCAGACTGTCTTGATCATCCTGGAGCTGATCAATGGGTGAGTCTTTGCCATTCTGGTTATTCTTCTATCCATTTTGAACTTTTGTTTTCCATTTTCTTCCACGCGTCTCTGTTTTTTTTTTTTTTTTTTGTCCATTTTAAAGCATTGGAGATCATTGTAGATGAACAGCCTATAATTTTTTGCACCTGCATATAAGTTTTCCCCTCTCCAGTCAACTTTTTAATCAAACTACACTGTTCTCCCACTGCCATCCCCTCATTACCCCATCCCCGTAGAGACGGTGCCTGCTCCCAAACCACCAATAACCAGCAAAAATCTATTTAAGCATAAAAATTCAAAAAGAAAAAATAATATAGCACCTTCAACTGCACCACAGACTAAAACAGTTAAATGTGGTCTATTAAACATTAGATCTCTCTCTTCTAAGTCCCTGTTAGTAAATGATATAATAATGGATCAACATATTGATTTATTCTGCCTTACAGAAACCTGGTTACAGCAGGATGAATATGTTAGTTTAAATGAGTCAACACCCCCGAGTCACACTAACTACCAGAACGCTCGTAGCACGGGCCGAGGCGGAGGATTAGCAGCAATCTTCCATTCCAGCTTATTAATTAATCAAAAACCCAGACAGAGCTTTAATTCATTTGAAAGCTTGACTCTTAGTCTTGTCCATCCAAATTGGAAGTCCCAAAAACCAGTTTTATTTGTTATTATCTATCGTCCACCTGGTCGTTACTGTGAGTTTCTCTGTGAATTTTCAGACCTTTTGTCTGACTTAGTGCTTAGCTCAGATAAGATAATTATAGTGGGCGATTTTAACATCCACACAGATGCTGAGAATGACAGCCTCAACACTGCATTTAATCTATTATTAGACTCAATTGGCTTTGCTCAAAATGTAAATGAGTCCACCCACCACTTTAATCATATCTTAGATCTTGTTCTGACTTATGGTATGGAAATTGAAGACTTAACAGTATTCCCTGAAAACTCCCTTCTGTCTGATCATTTCTTAATAACATTTACATTTACTCTGATGGACTACCCAGCAGTGGGGAATAAGTTTCATTACACTAGAAGTCTTTCAGAAAGCGCTGTAACTAGGTTTAAGGATATGATTCCTTCTTTATGTTCTCTAATGCCATATACCAACACAGTGCAGAGTAGCTACCTAAACTCTGTAAGTGAGATAGAGTATCTCGTCAGTAGTTTTACATCCTCATTGAAGACAACTTTGGATGCTGTAGCTCCTCTGAAAAAGAGAGCTTTAAATCAGAAGTGCCTGACTCCATGGTATAACTCACAAACTCGCAGCTTAAAGCAGATAACCCGTAAGTTGGAGAGGAAATGGCGTCTCACTAATTTAGAAGATCTTCTCTTAGCCTGGAATAAGAGTCTGTTGCTCTATAAAAAAGCCCTCCGTAAAGCTAGGACATCTTACTACTCATCACTAATTGAAGAAAATAAGAACAACCCCAGGTTTCTTTTCAGCACTGTAGCCAGGCTGACAAAGAGTCAGAGCTCTATTGAGCCGAGTATTCCTTTAACTTTAACTAGTAATGACTTCATGACTTTCTTTGCTAATAAAATTTTAACTATTAGAGAAAAAATTACTCATAACCATCCCAAAGACGTATCGTTATCTTTGGCTGCTTTCAATGATGCCCGTATTTGGTTAGACTCTTTCATTACTCTTTCTACTCATTCATTAGTTACTTCCTCCAAACCATCAACATGTCTATTAGACCCCATTCCTACCAGGCTGCTCAAGGAAGCCTTACCATTATTTAATGCTTCGATCTTAAATATGATCAATCTATCTTTATTAGTTGGCTATGTACCACAGGCTTTTAAGGTGGTAGTAATTAAACCATTACTTAAAAAGCCATCACTTGACCCAGCTATCTTAGCTAATTATAGGCCAATCTCCAACCTTCCTTTTCTCTCAAAAATTCTTGAAAGGGTAGTTGTAAAACAGCAGTATTATTAGACGGCATTGCTTAAATTTTCATTGTTACGCAGATGATACCCAGATTTATCTATCCATGAAGCCAGAGGACACACACCAATTAGCTAAACTGCAGGATTGTCTTACAGACATAAAGACATGGATGACCTCTAATTTCCTGCTTTTAAACTCAGATAAAACTGAAGTTATTGTACTTGGCCCCACAAATCTTAGAAACATGGTGTCTAACCAGATCCTTACTCTGGATGGCATTACCCTGATGTCTAGTAATACTGTGAGAAATCTTGGAGTCATTTTTGATCAGGATATGTCATTCAATGCGCATATTAAACAAATATGTAGGACTGCTTTTTTGCATTTACGCAATATCTCTAAAATTAGAAAGGTCTTGTCTCAGAGTGATGCTGAAAAACTAATTCATGCATTTATTTCCTCTAGGCTGGACTATTGTAATTCATTATTATCAGGTTGTCCTAAAAGTTCCCTGAAAAGCCTTCAGTTAATTCAAAATGCTGCAGCTACAGTACTAACAGGGACTAGAAGGAGAGAGCATATCTCACCCATATTGGCCTCTCTTCATTGGCTTCCTGTTAATTCGAGAATAGAATTTAAAATTCTTCTTCTTACTTATAAGGTTTTGAATAATCAGGTCCCATCTCATCTTAGGGACCTCATAGTACCATATCACCCCAATAGAGCGCTTCGCTCTCAGACTGCAGGCTTACTTGTAGTTCCTAGGGTTTGTAAGAGTAGAATGGGAGGCAGAGCCTTCAGCTTTCAGGCTCCTCTCCTGTGGAACCAGCTCCCAATTCGGATCAGGGAGACAGACACCCTCTCTACTTTTAAGATTAGGCTTAAAACTTTCCTTTTTGCTAAAGCTTATAGTTAGGGCTGGATCAGCTGACCCTGAACCATCCCTTAGTTATGCTGCTATAGACTTAGACTGCTGGGGGGTTCCCATGATGCACTGAGTGCTTCTTTCTCTTTTTGCTCTGTATGCACCACTCTGCATTTAATCATTAGTGATTGATCTCTGCTTCCCTCCACAGCATGTCTTTTTCCTGGTTCTCTCCCTCAGCCCCAACCAGTCCCAGCAGAGGACTGCCCCTCCCTGAGCCTGGTTCTGCTGGAGGTTTCTTCCTGTTAAAAGGGAGTTTTTCCTTCCCACTGTCACCAAGTGCTTGCTCACAGGGGGTTGTTTTGACCGTTGGGGTTTTTACGTAATTATTGTATGGCCTTGCCTTAAAATATAAAGCGCCTTGGGGCAACTGTTTGTTGTGGTTTGGCGCTATATAAATAAAATTGATTTGATTTGAATTGATTCTTCTGAACAATGTCTTGAACGTCCCATTTTCCTCAGGCTTTCAAAGAGAAAAGCATGTTCAACAGGTGCTGGCTTCATCCTTAAATAGGGGACACCTGATTCACACCTGTTTGTTCCACAAAATTGACAAACTCACTGACTGAATGCCACACTACTATTATTGTGAACACCCCCTTTTCTACTTTTTTTTACTAATAGCCCAATTTCATAGCCTTAAGAGTGTGCATATCATGAATGCTTGGTCTTGTTGGATTTGTGAGAATATACTGAATCTACTGGTACCTTGTTTCCCATGTAACAATAAGAAATATACTAAAAACCTGGATTAATCTTTTTAGTCACATAGCACTACTATTATTATGAACACTACTGTACGTGCACACTCCATTGCATTCATTTCACGCAACACTGGAACATACAAAAGGGCCAGATATGACCTGTGTAAATCTATAAGAAATGCTAAGAGACAGTACAGACTAAAACCACTGACTCTAGGCACATGTGGCAAAGTTTGCAATATAATCTGTGACTACAAACAAGGAAACAGGGTTCTTGCAACCAGCCATGCCACCCTGCAAGATGAACTGACACAGCACTCACTGTGTCATCAGCAGAGGTACACAAGGTTCTGTGAAGAGTAAATCCATAGAAAGCAGCAGGCCCAGACAGTATCACAGGGTGTATGCTTAATGTGCTGGTAGATGTATTCAACCTGTTCCTGATCCATGTCCATGTGCCTTCCTGCTTCAAGTCCACCACTGTTCTGCCTCTTCCCAAGAAAAGTGCTGTGAGTTGTCTGAATGACTTCCGCCCTGTGGCACTGGCACTCACCTCGATTGTAATGAAGCGCTTCAAGAGGACAGTCATGGCCCACATTCAAAGGACTATTCCTAACACCTTAGACAGTTTTTTTTTTACAGTTTGTGTACAGACTTAACTGATCCACAGATGAGTTACACATGGCTCCCACACACTTGGAGGGCAAGGACACATATGTTAGAATGCTGTTTATTGGGGGGTGCTCACGAGCAAGCGATGGAGTAGGTAGCATAATGCAGAGCTCTCCAGGACATTTCATTATTTAAAACTTATTCTGGCATAAAACAGAAACACATTTAATCCTTAACTATATTTGTTAAGTAACCATATGAATAAATATAACATGAACAGCAGAAGCAGCAAAAGCTGTAACATCAACGCTGCCTCAACCGGGCCTGCCAAGACCAATGTGGCATCACCATCCACAGCTTCGTGTGCCTCAGATGCCCAGGCAATGGCAGCCCTAACAGCAACGGATTGAAATTGCAACCTTTAAAGAGGAGCTGCTAACATCAGTACGGGCAGATTTTGCAGCTGTTTTCAAGGACGAAATCCGGTCTGTGATTGAAAGTGAAATGTCAGCTATAAAGTTAGAAATTCAAGGTGCCAAAGCAGAGCTTCTTATCTTTAAAAGTTTTATTCAAAATGAAGTGGCAGCTATGAAAAATACAATGGAGGAGTCTGGATTTAGAGTATACACCAGCAACATTACAGAACTACAGCAAACAGTCTGACAACTTTCAACTCAGGTGACCGCTCTGGAGAATAAATGTGAGGACTTGGAAGGAAGGTCCAGGTGCAATAATATCCGAGTATTTGGTGTTCCTGAGGGCCAAGATAGCTGCAGCATGACCACCATCTCCAAACTGCTGAAACAAGCTTTCCAGCTTGAAAAGGCTCCATTAGTGTACAGAATGCATCGGACCCCACAGCCACCACTGAGACAAGAAGGAGCCCAGCCGTGGGCTAGAGTGGCCCGATTTCATTACTTCCAGGACTGCTCCAACATCCTGCGCTTGGCCAGAGAGAAGCAGCAAGAAGCGAGTCAAGGTGAAGGATTTATCCACTTCAGCTTACCCGGATTACACTGTAAAAGTCACTCAGGCAGCAGCTGCGTGGGATCGAGGGAATCCACTTTGGCATACTTCACCCAACACAGCTTCGTTTAACCTATGAGGGAGAAGAGAAAGTTTTCTCTTCTCCTGAAGATGCTCAGCGGTACATCTCACCATTCATCCACAAATAAGGAACTGCTGCCTGCTAAAGACTGCACGTCATGGATGAAGGATCCATTCTGCCCTCTACAGTACAGTATGACGTAATACAATCTGAAGGTGATAGTTTGGGTAAACATTAACATTTTCTCAGTTTTCTCTCGTGTGTAAACACTCTCAAAGTTCACACCTTAGTAGAAAAATAAGACCAACCTGTTTTCAGGCCCAAACATTTGTTTGAGAAATAAAAATAGAACGCTTTCCTATAAATAATTATGATGGCTTTTTAGAACTAACAAATTTAATTTTAACGATCAACCTACGAGGTTGGACACATAAGAAATTATTAATAGTGACTGACTAGTATTTCACAGATCCTCTGACTGCGGCTCTTCGTCTTGGCGCTGCTCTGCTGTCGTGTTTTTTTCCACTGACTCACACCTCGGTGCAGGTGTCTTTTTCCGATTGAAAAACACAGTTATGGGTAGTTGTTGGTGCTCTTTTTTCTTCTATGCGAGAAGATTCTTATAAACAGACACGCAGAACACAATACGCGTAGTCTCCCTTCGCGGTGCCGTGACCAGCCTGCTTGATGAGGATGCAGAACACAATGCACTGTAAAAAAAAAAAAAAAAAAGCATGCAAAATTGGACTAAAAAAATCTGCAAAACTGCGATGCTGTGAAAGGTGAACCGCGTTATAGCGAGGGACCACTGTATATAATCCTGAGAACTTACATAGTTACGTAGTTTCCCTATCAAAAGCACACTGTGGATTCTGTTTCAATGGGGAAAAGTTCGACCCAGTTATAAGATGGGTGAGAGTGGGGGGGGGGGGGGGGTCATAAGGTGTTTTTCTACTTACGTTTATTGGGTTTTTGTTTTGTTTTATATCAACATTGTTTCTTCTTTGAGTCATGTAAAAAGAAGGACCTGAGGGACAACTCATTTTTAATGTTAAAATATTTCATCTCTGGCTGTGGCACAGTGTGTGACTACTAGAGGGGCAGTTACATGCTCAATTTCTTTTGCAAGTTGGAATATTAAGGGGATAAATCACCCTGTGGAATACAAGAGAGTCCTTGCACACCTACACAGGCTGAAAGCAGACATTGCTTTCCTTCAGGAGACACACCTAAAGTTATGAGATCACTCTCGATTTTGTACTAGATGGGTGGGTGAAGTTTATCATTCAAAGTTTCAGTCTAAGTCAAGAGGAGCAGCAATCATCATTGAGAAGAAGGTGCCCTTAATTTCCTTTCAGGTTGACACAGACCCCATGGGCCAATAAGTCATTGTAACAGGTAAACTGAATAACACTCCTGTTATTTTAGTCAGTGTTTATGCCCCTAACTGGGATGACACTACGTTCTTCACAAACTTTTTCTCCCGACTCCCGAATTTAAATAAATATAATTTGATATTAAGTGGAAACATCAATTGTTTGCTGTCTCCTAGTCTGGACTGTAGCTCAGTTAAAAAGATGACAAACTCCAAAGCAGCCATTTTAATTCAGCAGTTTCTTAATACTTATGGGGTTGATGTGTGGCGCTCACTTATCAAAACAGCCCGCAAATATTCTTTTTCTCAGCTGTCCACAAGTCATTTTCACAAATTGATTATATTTTTAATGGATAAATGCCTTCTTCCCTTGATCCAGGAGTGTGACTACCGCACAATATTTTTTTTCTGATCATCCTCCTCACACCCTAAAACTTAATCTATCCACTACACAGCCAATCTATAGGACCTGGCGGCTCAACTCTTGGTTACTTACAGACCAAAAGTTTCTGATTTTATTTAATCACAGATCAACCTCTTTTTGGAAATTAGTCAAACACCAAATATGTCATCATCAACAGTGTGGGAAGCAGTGAAAGCATGGTTAAGAGGACAGATTATTTCATATAATGCACAGTTACTTAAAACCAGAAATAGTCGCATTAATGATTTAACTAAAAAGATCACTCACCTCGATCTGCAATTAGCAACCTCTCCATCAGCTGATGGCATCAAAGAATGCCTGCTTCTCCAGAAAGAATTTGATTTAATAACTACCCAAAATGCTGAAAACATCTTAATGAGATCTAACCACATATATTATGAGCAGGGTGAAAAAACAGGGAATATACCTGCATATCACCATCAAAAAGCTGCAAGTCAGGCAATACCAGAGATTCAAAATGAGTCAGGTGAGATTTGTGTGGACCATTCTGCTATAAACTCCCATTGTATGAGGTTTTACAATAACTTGTATACATCTGAATCGCTGAAAGATGATAATTTAATTAGATCATTTCTTCAAAAAATTGATATTCCGGATATAGATCCTGCATCAGCAGCTGAGCTAGAATCTCCATTTTCTAACGGAGAAATCAAGTTGGCTATCAAAAGCATGCAAAGCGGGAAATCTCCTGGTCCTGACGGGTTCCCAACAGAATTCTTTAAAATGTTTTCAGATAAATTGGCTCCTATTTTAAACTCTGTATATAACGAATCCCTTTCAGCTAGCTCACTTCCTGAAACACTACGACAAGCCACCATATCACTTATTTTCAAGAAAGGTAAAAACAAACGTGAATCTGGCTCTTATCGTCCTATCTCTCTGCTTAACGTGGACAGCAAAATTCTTGCCAAAATGATTGCAAATCACCTGGAAACAGTTCTCCCAACCAGAATTTCACCAGACCAGACAGGCTTTATAAAAAAATTGACAATCTACCTCCAATATTAGGCGTCTGTATAATATAATCTATGGCCCATCTTCACCTGACAAATCAGAAGTGGTTATATCACTAGATGCCAAAAAAGCTTTTGATCGGGTGGAGTGGAATTATTTATTTTGTACCTTTGAAAGATTTGGTTTTGGACCAAATTTTGTGTCATGGGTCAAATTTGTGTATAATTCCCCAAAGGCTGCAGTGCAGACTAATATTTCACCATCTTTTTCGCTAGCACAAGGGACAAGGCAGGGGTGCCCACTTTCCCCTCTTCGCAATTTCAATTGAACCACTAGCAATAGCTCTACAAAGCAATAAAGACATAACCGGTATAGTAGCAAGGGCAGGGTTAGAACATAAAGTCTCACTTTATGGCGACGATATTTTTGCTCTATCTATTTGATATTTCTACATCTCTTCCAGTGGTTCGAAATGACCTAAGAGATTTTTGGTAAGATTTCTGGCTATAAAATAAACATACAAAAAAGTGAATTGATGCCCATAATTCAGGAGGTAATGGATTCATTGTCTGTGCGTGCATCGCCATTTAAAGTATGTGAAGACAGAATTAAATATCTTGGTGTTTGGGTCACACATAAATTTAAAGACCTTTTTGTGGCAAACTTTCCACCATTTTTGTCCTCTCTTAAGGAAGATCTTGACCTTTGGGATCTGTTACCATTATCTCTGGCAGGTAGAATTAATACCATAAAGATGAATCTATTGCCCAAACTTCTTTACATGTTTCAGTGTGTACCAGTGTATCTAACTAAAACATTTTAGACAAAAAGCTCTCCTCTTTCATTTGGAATAAAAAGGGAAGGAGGGAGGAGGACCTTAACATGAGCATTCCAGAGACGCTTTGGTCAAAAGTGATTGGGAGAATATATACATCTTCGACACGTATGAAACATATTGTCATGCAATTCAAAATCTTCCACAAACTGCACTGGACCAAAGTTAAATTGTCCCAATTTTTACCCAACATAAACCCTATACGTGATCATTGCAAACACTTTGATGCCACTTTAATGCACATGCTTCGGGAATGCCCTAATATTTGACACTCTTTCTAAAATTATAGGTGGAGACCTAGAATTATCCGCCTTCCCAGCTGCATTCGGTGTGGTAACACAAAACCTAATTTTGAAAAACCACACTAAAAGCTGTCTAGCTTTCGCACACTTGTAGCCAGAGGACAAATTTGATGAGGTGGAAAGACTGTAACCCTTCAACTTTTACTCAGTGGATTTGAGACATGCTGTATTTTATTAAACTGGAGAATATAAAGTATACTGTCAGGGGGACAGCTGATAAGTTTTTATTGATAGGGCAGCCCTTCTTAAATCATATTGACAACTTAAGCTCAGACCATTTTGTGAATGAATGATTGTAAGTATTCATGTTTGTAACAAAGCGATGCCCCTTTGGTTCATCAATTGCTGCTCCTCTCTTCTGTGTATGTCAGTGCTTGTTTGTGGAGTGTGTTTCCTTGGGTCCCTAATAATTTGTTTTATTGCATTATCATTCATTCATTCATCTTCTATCGCTTAGTCCAGTCATGGGTCACGGGAGGCTAGAGCCTATCCCAGCAGTCATAGAGCGCAAGGTGGGGAACACCCAGGACAGGACGCCAGTCTGTCGCAGGGCCGCAAACAGACAAACAAACACAGACACACCCACACACACACCTACGGACAATTTTTCAAAGATTCCAATCCACCTAACCCGCATGTCTTTGGATGTGGGAGGAAACCGGAGCACCCGGAGGAAACCCACGCAAACATGGGGAGAACATGCAAACTCCACACAGAAAGGCCACGGGAACTGAACCTATGACCTTCTCGCTGTGAGGCAACAGTGCTAACCACTAATCCACCATGCTGCCCCTGTATTGCATTTTGTTTATTATATATTTTTTTCTTTTTCCTTTTTGTTTCTTTTTTCTTTTAGCCATCTTTTTATTATTGTTGCTTTTATTTTCATATGGGGAAGTGATTTCCTCAGTGTTACTGTGGGTGGGGTTACAATATCTGGTGTTCTGTCATTGTGTTGCAGAAATTCATAAATAAACCGTGTATAAAAAAGAATGCTGTTTATTTATCACAGCTCAGCATTCAACACTGTCATCCCCCAAACACTCTGCAATGCTCCTCACTCTTGGACTGGCACCCATCCTTTTTAACTGGGTGTTTTAACTTCCTAACTGACCAAATGCCTTGGTGTTGTAGCACATGTGCACACGCAAGCACTGTTTCGGACAGAATTCGAGTCAGAAACTGATATTTGAGAAGCAAAATGAAGTTTCTAGTATTTACAGAAAGTGTGCAATAATTATTTAAACAAAATTAGGCAGGTGCATAAATTTGGGCACCCTTGTCATTTTGTTGATTTGAATACATTTAGCACTAATTATTGGAACACAAAAGTGGTTTGGTAAGATCGTTGACCCTTGACCTACTTACACAGGTGAATCCAATCATGAGTAAGGGTATTTAAGGTGGCCATTTACAAATGTTTCCTCTCTTTGCATCTCTTCTAATGAGTGGCAACATGGGAGCCTCTAAACAACTCTCAAATGACCTGAAAACAAAGACTGTTCAACATCATGGTTCAGGGGAAGGATAGAAAAAGCTGTCTCACAGATTTCAGCTGTCAGTTTCCAACCTAAACACTGCTCAAAATCTACTAAGGCATTCATGCAGAGGAACAAGTACAACGTTCTGGAATGGCCATCTCAGTCCCCAGACCTGAATATTGTTGAAAATCTGTGATGTAATTTTAAGTGAGCTGTCCATGCTCAGAAACCAGCAAACCTGACTGAACTGAAGATGTTTTGTAAAGAAAAATGGTCCAAAATACCTTCAACCAGAATCCAGACTCTCATTGGAAGCTATATGAAGCGTTTAGAGGCTGTTATTTCTGCAAACGGAGGATCTACTAAATTTTTTTTTTTTCAGATTTTCAAGGTCATTCAATATGACGGCCGACAAAGATAACGCACCACCTGATCCAAGATTATCACTTTATTAATCCAAATCTCACTTCTACAGCTTAAATTTGTACTAGCATGTTGCCCATGGGGAGCCACAGGCTCTAGGTTGGGTCGTGTTTATAAAATTGGTCGCTGACATTTTTCAAGGGTTGTAATAAATTATGCAAAGTTTCTATAATGATTTAATATATAGATTTACTGTCCCCTGCTGGAATGGTGTGTTGAGTCCTGAATGTAATTAACAATGTCCATTGTTCACTGTTGTTAGCCAATATCCATAGTTTCTTCAAAAAATATTTGTCCTGTCAACATTGTTTTTGCGGCGTTCATCGTTGACCTAAACTACATAAGCATACCAAACGGAAAATGCAGCTCTCCCCAGTTTGTTCGTGATCAATGTTATACACACGCACACAGAATGATACTTGGCTTTTAATATATAGATAATTTACCGCCCCTGCTGGAATGCCGTGTGAGTCCAGAATCTATTTATTAACGCCCATTGTTCACTGTTGCTAGCTAATATCCCTAATTTCTCCAAAAATATTTGCCCTATCAACTTTCCATTTTCACAGCGTTCATCCTTGACCCAAAATACATTGTTCCACAGCCACATTAATTGGGATGCCTGCCAGGGCTTAGAAATTTGTTCCATGGGGTAAAAAATTTTGAGTTTTCTTATGATTTGATGAGTCCCCATTCAATCAGTGAATTTTGACATTCAATTGTGATGTACAGTTGCATCCCAATTGCCTTTCCTGCACTGTATGCACTTTTTCCCCACTTCTAATTTGGTCTTGGTATTTTATGTTGCACTTTTAAAAAATGTTGCAATGTTGTTAGGCAGTTTGGTTTCGGCAATGAAACTGCAGAAGCAAGTGAATATATAAAAGTTGCAATCAACGTTTTTGAACAAAGCAGTTAAATTCAAGTGGGACACTTTATTTTAAACTTTTACCTTCATCTCTATATTGATATTTTTTTTTTACTCCCTAATGTCACTATCAGCCCCCCACCGGCAAAAAACAAAAACAAAACTCAAAAACATCTATATCAGTTGGGCTCTACCAGTGTACACTACAAATGTGCACACTTGACTCACGATTCGAAGACAGCACAAAAAAATGTTTGGTGCCATGTGTCAGTGTTTGTGTTTTGCAGCTTAAATGCTAAGAAACATTCACAAAACATCCTGTATGTCTGATGAACAATTTTGTTTTGAGGTGATGGTCTAGAGGTTAAGGCATTTGGCTTGGGGCCAGAGGATCCTCGGTTCAAATCCCAGCCTGACCGGAAAATCACTAAGGGCCCTTGAGCAAGATCCTTAATCCTCTAGTTGCTCCCGGTGTGCAGTGAGCGCCTTGTATGGCAGCACCCTCACATCGGGGTGAATGTGAGGCATAATTGTAAAGCGCTTTGAGCGTCTGATGCAGATGGAAAAGTGCTATATAAATACAGTCCATTTACCATTTACTGTTTGTTAAAGTGAAGACTGTCACATTCTCTGAACACCACATTGTCATCACGGTTTCCTCTCTTACTCTGACTGAAGTGAGCTAAGTGAGATAACTTTAAAGTTATCTCACTTTGGCTGTGATTGTTCACCTTTCGGCATGTACACATTGGTATACTAACTGTACGCTAATCATGTGAATGACACATCCGACCTTTTCAGGTTTCAAATCCCACCAAACCTCAGAGAGGTCGCCGTGCTGCGAGATCTCAGTAACATTGAGAACTGCATTGAGACGCTCTTATCATGCTGCACTTTAACCGCTTCACACGGACAACAGCATTAACATTGCAACATTTTAGATTTTTATATTGTGCCTAAAATTCTCATGAATATATTATCTGGGTTTATAGATGTTGTTATTGCATTTGTTGTATGTAAACATGCGAGAATCACAGGCTGTCTCTCCGTTACTGTCAGTGGGAGCTGCTGTGAGTTACAATCACTTCCTGATCATGTCATTCTGGGGGAAAGTGAAGTTTGCTCTTTAACATCTGGATTATTGTTCTTTACAATGCTGTTTGTCCTTTGTTCCAGACTAATATATATAATATGTCTGAAATTTGGTTTGCATTTATTAAATTCCACGCAGATTAAATGTAGTAGACACGGATTATTCGTTATAATTGTTTTAGCAAGTTTTCAGGGTATCATGCATGTAGTTTCTTATTAACGTGACGAAAAAAAACAAAACATACATTTTTGTAGTATAATATTCATTTACAATTGTCATCATGTGGATTCTCTATTGTTAACCATTCCTGCTTCAGTCTCCTAACTCTTTTAGTTGGGGGACACAGGGGAGATCCGTCCTCCAGGGCCGAAGGCAGCTCTTCCTCCTTTGCTAACTCCCTCGAACGTTCCACGCTGCTATAGTGTGGTGCGGCACAAACAAAGCAAGCAGTACTGTGCTGAAGACTTGCTGCTTGAATTATAACTATACTGTTTACAGCACGAGCCCTGCTACCTGCCCGACCGCCGTCGCTAAACTTCTCCATTAACATATACTGCTACACGCATCACGCCACTCAGATGAGTTTCGCTCTCTCGGTGGCGTGCGCCACCATCACGCGCACGCTCTCTCTCTCTCTCACTCACGTTCACACACACACACTCACTGAGCTAAACACAACACATTAGACCCATCCCACAACACTACCCCCACCATGGACTGGCAATTAGCAATGATTCCATTCCATATTATAAAGAAAAGTTACCACACAATCTCTATTAATGTAGGCCTAAATATGTGAAGAGATAGCTGTGTCCAACCATTACATTCTAATGTAAATATTAAAGTAGGAAGGTTTAACTGTAAGCACAAGTGTCTAAGCAGTGATAAATTTTAGCTCATTTCACAGTGAACAAGTGAGTAAAAATATATATAGGAAAATGCAATGACCTTGCTAGGAAAAGAGTACATTACATATTAAGCTGCACTTCTACGACGGTCGGGAATAACTGACTGGTCTTATAACCACAATACATGCAAATGTTACTGCAAGAATATAAAACATTGTCTCATCAGCTTTTTTTTTAACAATGAAAAAATGCTTTGTAGTGGAAATGCAAAACATTGCGAACAAGACTCGAGTCTCAACAGAACAATAACGTCTCTAGTGCAAATATTAACCTCGAAAGTGACTTACTCAGTGACCCAGTCCCCATACCGATTTGGTCTCCTGTGCTGACGTTCAGGACATGACACGGGCTGACTCTGGTGGTCTGGCTCCTCCACCACACCCCCACCATGGTCAAATATCACATGGGAAGGAGTGGATGGAAGCAACCCAATGACATTGGAGTCGTTGGCAGGTGGAGTAGATGGCTGAGAGCTGCTGGGGCCATCACTGGAGGCAGCAGAGTAGAGGTGGTGCAGGTCGAGGTCCTGGAATGCTGGGTCTTCGTCCAAGGCTGGTGGCTAGATCTCAAAAGGTGTCCAGTTCTGGGCTTGGTCCAGTACCCAAGTGTTGTCCAGGGGCTCACGGCTGCGGTAGTGTTTCAGTTGGTCATGGTGGACGACTTTGACTTTGGCTCTTGGGCTCTTTTGGATCCTGTAGACCAGATCGTCCAGCTGTCCCATGACAAAGAAAGGTCCTTCATAGGAGGGGGGAAACTTTTTGACTTTGTTTCTGATATGACGAGTTCCTTTGATCAGATACCACACAGCATCTCCGACTTTATACTGAGCGTGGCAAGCATTTTTGTCATATTATCTTTTAGCACGTGTGACTGACTCACCCAGGGCTTCACGAGTGATGCTGTGAGCCAGTTCCAGCCGCTCACGCATTTGTTGTACAAACTCTGGGGCTGAAAGTGCACAATCAGAGTCCGGGGGCAAACCAGCAACCAGGTCCACAGGCTCATTTATTTCACGTCCGAACATCAGGTAATTAGGGGTGAAGCCAGTAGAACTGTGCTTGGTTGCTCTGTAGGCCATAAGTGCATATGGGATCATCAAGTCCCAATCCCAGTGACAACGTTCCGCAGTGGAGGCCAGAATCTTTTGTAGAGTGGCACTGAAACGTTCAACTTGGCCGTCGGACTGTGGTCTGAAAGGTGTCGTGTGGGTTTTCTCAATGCCAAACAGATGGCACATTTCCTGAAAAACCTCGGATTCAAAATTGTGTCCTTGGTCGCTGTGTAGCGTGTGAGGCATTCCGAAACGACACACCCATTCGGTTGCAATGACCTGTGCCACTGTCACAGCTTTTTCATCAGGGATGGCGAAAGCTTCAGTCCATTTAGTGAAGTATTCCTGTATGACAAGCACATAACAGTTTTTGCATTCTGTCTTATTAAGTGGGCCCATAATGTCCAGTGCAATGCTCTCCATGGGGCTCGAACCCTGACAGTTCCCATGGGCGCTTGACGGGTTTTGTGGGGTCGGGCTCTGCACGCACAGTTTGTACAAGTCTGGCACCAGAGGGCGACATCTTCCCTCATGTGGTACCAGTGGTATCGGGTTTGAAGTCTGGCCACAGTCCGTTCAATACCAAAATGTCCACCTACTGGCCCTTCATGCAATTGGCGCATAACATCGGGTTGCATTTTGCGTGGCAGGACAATTTGTGGATAGAACTGTGTGTTGTCCAAACAATAAAAACGACGAACCAGGACTCCATCTCGGAAGTACAGTCTTTTCCATTGACTCCAGTACGTTTTGGTGGCTGGGCTGCATGGGGCGACGGTAGTCCAAGGGGGGCGCTCACTGCTGGCCTCTAACCAGGATCTGACAGGGGAAATGTCTGGATCAGATGCTTGGGCTTGGCGCAACTCATCCATGGTCCAGCCGGGAACCAGTGTAGTCTCGTTTGTATCAGTCACATAGATTGTCTCTGTTTGTTTTAAAGTGTCAGTGGCAGTAATGTTTTCGCTTACCCCCACCGGACTCAAGGCTGCGGTTGTAGGGCATGCCACTACCCTGACCGGACTCAATGACAGGGAGCTGGTGTTGCAGTCCAAATCACACTGAATCGCTTGGTGACTTTTAGTATTTTGCTGTGAGGAGGGCTCCTGCAGGCTACAAGGGCAGGATTGGCAGCAGGGCCTGCGAGAAAGGCTGTCAGCATTAGTGTGTAAACGACCTGGGCGGTGAAGGATGTCAAACTCGTACTCCGCCAGCTTCTCAAGCCACCCGGCTAACTGACCTTCTGGCTCTTTCATTTTGGTTAGCCAACGGAGACTGCTGTGGTCAGTATGCACCTTGAAGGACCGCCCAAGCAGATACTGACGGAAATGTGACGTGAAATCTACAATGGCAAGCAGCTCTCGTCTTGTAGTGCAATAGTTCTGTTCAGTCTTAGAGAGTTTGCGGCTGCCGTAAGCCAACACATGTTCAGCGCCATCTTGCATTTGTGATAGGACGGCGCTGATGCCTGCGTCACTAGCGTCGGTGTCAAGGATCATCTCACCATGGTCCAGCGGGTAGCCTAAGACAGGGGCGGTGGTAAGGCGGTGTTTGAGTGTGTCAAAGGCTTCTTGGTGTTCCGCGTGCCACTGAAAGTGTGCATTTTTCTTTGTCAGGTTGTGTAACGGTTCAGCAATCAAGGCAAAGTCTTTCACAAACCTGCGGTAGTAGGAGGCAAGGCCCACGAAACGTCTGACCTCCTGGACAGACGTGGGAGTAGGCCAAGTTTGGACTTTGTGGACCTTATTGGGGTTGGTGGCTACACCACGCTCGGACACAATGTGACCTAGATAGGTGACTTGGCGGCGAAATAGGCAGCATTTGGCTGGCTTTAGTTTGAGGTTTGCTTGTTTAAGTCTCTGGAACACTTGGTGCAACCTCTGCAGCATCTGGGGCACGCCTTTGGCCAGCACGATGATGTCGTCCAGATAGACAAGGCAGGTCTCCCACTGCATGCCAGCTAGGATGCGGTCCATGAGGCGCTGAAACGTCGCCGGCACATTGTATAAGCCAAATGGCATGACATTCCATTCAAATAGTCCATTTCGCGTACAGAAGGCAGCAGCACGCCGGGCGCTGGGTGTTAGTTCGACTTGCCATTAGCCTGAGGCAAGATCCAGGGTGCTGAACCATTTGGCAGTGGCAAGTGTGTCCAGGGTGTCTTGGATGCGGGGCAGCGGGTATGCGTCGGTGATGGTGCGGGCGTTGAGGGCCCTGTAATCAACGCACAGGCGGTACGTACCATCCTTTTTATGAACCATAATGATCGGTGAGGCCCAACTGCTGTGGCTGCGGGAGGCAAGGCTGCTTTGGAGGCTCTCACGGATCTGCTGGTCTGCATCCTGCTGCTTGCCCCCAGCCATCCGACGAGGTTGTTGCTTCACTGGAGCCCCAGGCCGGGTGATGATATCGTGCTGCACAAGGCTGGTCCAGCCCAAGTCACCAGGTCCCCTGGAAAAGACACTTTCATATGCACATAACAGGTTAGACAGTTCAAGTTTTTCACAGTCATTAAGGTCAACGGAGCTCTGAGCATAAAGTTCTTGGAGGTGCTCCGGCACTGCCGGGGAGCTGGCTGGACGGTCTGCCGCCATGGGGACATGGGGTGGCGGCACAATTTCAGCGGTTGGAGGAGGCCTGCAATAGCACCTTCTTTAATAGTCACAGCCTTGTTGCCAGGGTTGAAGAGGCGTAGTGGAACAACACTAGTGGGCTTAGTGTCAACTAGGGCTCTGGCAATGAGTACTTTATGCTTCTCAACAAAACCTTTTGTGGGGCTAAGCATCATGTCTCCCTGAGCAGCTTTGTTACAATGCACAGTGCCCTTGACGAGGTACTCTTGTCCGGGCTCAACCACAACAGTTCTGGCTACTCTCACAGCGTGCGACTTTGGGATGGTCTCAGGGTGAAAGTAGGGCATTTCCTCTCCAAACAGAACTATGCGGTGCTTACCGAAATCCAGACGGGCCTCTGCTTGGGTGAGGAAGGGGTGACCAAGCAGCACTTCGTGACCCGCAATGTCCGCCACTAGAAAGTCCACTTCGACTTGACAGTTGTTGACGCTGACAGGTACTTTGGCTTCGCCAAGTACTGGTACGTCTCCGGGTCCCACACCGACCAAGGTCTCAACGGTGGATGACTGAAGCGGAGGCCTCATCTCTGGATGAATGGCGTTGTAATGATGAAGGGGCAACACGCTCCTCCGCGCCCCACTGTCCAAGACTGCGCACACCTCCAGCTCGTACATGTGCAGGTGGATGCTCATTTCACAATACTGTTCTTTAAGGTGGAGTACAGCGGCCTGGGAGTTTTCTCGGTTGGTGCTTGGAACAAAAGTCTTTACATTTCTCGGAGAGGAGGGGCACTGGCTCTGCTTGTGACCCCAACCCTTACAGTTGTGACAGCGGATCTCGCCCTTTTTATAGTTCTTGTGCGGCTTTGGAGTTTTAGCAGGGATGCGTGGGACAAAGTGGTTAGTTGAGGGGCTGGCTGCAGGTGTAACAGCAGGTACCATCTCATTTTTCTCCATTTCCCTGACAACAGCAGCACGAGGTCTGCGTTCAAGGGTGTTGCGGGCCCCTGGCTGCATCATGCTGGCGACATAGGATGCGGCCCTTTTTGTGGTTTTATGACGATGTGCTATTTCATATGCTCTGGCTAGTGTAGCTGAACGCTTTTCTAACAGTCTTTGGACTAGCTCAGCATCACCCAAGACATTTGTGAAAACCTCAACAGCTATAGCATCTTGTTCAGACTCTGACCAATCTCCATAAGCTACAGCAACTTTTCCATAAATGTCATCTCTGAAAACATGAAGAGCCTCGCCAGATTTGCGTACTCTTTGCCTCAGCTCCACTGCCACGGCTGCTGCATGATCTGAAGAGGAGCCGTATGCAGTCTCAAGTTCCTCCAGAAGGCGGCAGTAGTCCCATTTGGATGAACGAGGGTTTCTGTGGACAATAGCGCCTGCAGCTCCAGTAAGACAGAACTTTAGCTGGGTGGCCTTTGTCTTTGCTGACCAGTGGTTTGCCTCAGCGCAGCTCTCAAATCTGTGAAGAAACTCTCTCCATGGTGTATTGCCATCGTACTGGCCAGGGCGTAGCGTGGGGACTCTCTCTTTGGGGTCGTAGTCCTCATCGCTGTCCGATAATGGAGGCAAACAGGGCGCGGGCCAGCTCTTAGATAGAGCTGAGTGACGGGGGTGGCTTACTGAAGAATGTCCATAGTTAACAGTCTTTGCTGGATAGATGCATGGATAGGACACGGGCAGTGCTTTTGCTTCTGGTTTGGATGTAGCTGGTGTACTATGTATAAAACTGTCCATGTGTGCAGTAGCAAAAGGGTTAGTGTCTGCATAATGCACCTTTAATGACATGTCTGGAGGAGGAAACAGTGGCATATTGACATCTAGTACTCTCACGAAGCTGTGGCGGTGACTGTTAGCTTCGAAGAAGGGATTAGTGGGGGAAAATTGAGCAGGACTGTCAGACGGCGTGAACAAATCTTCTCCATTAGCATGTGTGCTAGCGCCATTTTCAGCGCACAGAAATGGGTTATAATGTTCATATTTGCTCTTAGTCCTGCGTTCATAAGCTTCCACAGTACCTTGTACATTGTCCTGACCATTGGTAAATGACATGAATGGATTTGAGAAGTTGGTTTCTTGTCCGTAAACATCAGGAGGATAGCATGCGGCCGCTATGTTGTTGTTAGCTTAGCCACGCAGCTATTTCAGTCACTCGTCTTTGGCTTTTAATCGTCCTCTTTTTTTTTTTTTTAAAGCTCACCACTCTTATAACAGCACAAGTGTCCTGCCGCGGTCGCCAGTTTTAAATTAAATGTAGTAGACACGGATTATTCGTTATAATTGTTTTAGCAAGTTTTCAGGGTATCATGCATGTAGTTTCTTATTAACGTGACGAAAAAAAACAAAACATACATTTTTGTAGTATAATATTCATTTACAATTGTCATCATGTGGATTCTCTATTGTTAACCATTCCTGCTTCAGTCTCCTAACTCTTTTAGTTGGGGGACACAGGGGAGATCCGTCCTCCAGGGCCGAAGGCAGCTCTTCCTCCTTTGATAACTCCCTCGAACGTTCCACGCTGCTATTGTGTGGTGCGGCACAAACAAAGCAAGCAGTACTGTGCTGCTTTAATTATAACTATACGAGGGCTGGCCGTAAAGTATAGGTCCTTTTTATTTTTTCAAAAACTATATGGATTTCATTCATATGTTTTTACGTCAGACATGCTTGCACCCTCGTGCGCATGCGTGAGTTTTTCCACGCCTGTCGGTGACGTCATTCGCCTGTGAGCACTCCTTGTGGGAGGAGTCGTCCAGCCCCTCGTCGGAATTCCTTTGTCTGAGAAGTTGCTGAGAGACTGGAGCTTTGTTTGATCAAAATTTTTTCTAAACCTGTGAGACACATCGAAGTGGACATGGTTCGAAAAATTAAGCTGGTTTTCAGTGAAAATTTTAACAGCTGATGAGAGATTTTGAGGTGATTCTGTCGCTTTAAGGACTTTTCATGGTGCGAGACGTCGCTCAGCGCTCTCAGGCAGCGTCATCAGCCTGTTTCAAGCTTAAAACCTCCACATTTCAGGCTCTATTGATCCAGGACGTTGTGAGAGAACAGAGAAGTTTCAGAAGAAGTCGGTTTCAGCATTTTATCCGGATATTCCACTGTTAAAGGAGATTTTTTTAATGAAAGACGTGCGGACGGGTCCGCGCGTCGGGACGCAGCCGACACGGTGCGGCGGCACAGGAAAAATACCTCCGTGTTGATAACCATTTGTTAAAATCCAGTTGGCTTTTGATGGCTTTCAGTGGAGTGAGTATATGAGAAATTGTTTATCAGCTGGAGATGTTCCAACTTGTCCTCAAGGCTTCCGACAGAGGTGTTTTTCCTGTGGGGGAGCGTCGTGGCGGCTGCGAGCCGACGCTGCAATCCGCCCGCACGTCTTTCATTAAAAAAATCTCCTGTAACAGTGGAATATCCGGATAAAATGCTGAAACCGACTTCTTCTGAAAGTTCTCTGTTCTCTCACGACGTCCTGGATCAACAGAGCCTGAAATGTGGAGGTTTTAAGCTTGAAACAGGCTGATGACGCCGCCTGAGAGCGCTGCGCGATGTCTCGCACCGTGAAAAGTCCTTAAAGCGACAGAATCACCTCAAAATCTCTCATCAGCTGTTAAAATTTTCACTGAAAACCAGCTTAATTTTTCGAACCATGTCCACTTCGATGTGTCTCACAGGTTTAGAAAAAATTTTGATCAAACAACGCGCCAGTCTCTCAGCAACTTCTCAGACAAAGGAATTCCGACGAGGGGCTGGACGACTCCTCCCACAAGGAGTGCTCACAGGCGAATGACGTCACCGACAGGCGTGGAAAAACTCACGCATGCGCACGAGGGTTCAAGCATGTCTGACGTAAAAACATATGAATGAAATCCATATAGTTTTTGAAAAAAATAAAAAGGACCTATACTTTACGGACAGACCTCGTATTGTTTACAGCACGAGCCCTGCTACCTGCCGGACCGCCGTCGCTAAACTTCTCCATTAACATATACTGCTACACGCATCACGCCACTCAGCCAAGTCTCGCTCTCTCGGCGGTGTGCGCCACCGTCACGCGCACGCTCTCTCTCTCTCTCTCTCTCTCTCACTAGCGTTCACACACACACACACACACACACACACACACACACACACACACACACACACACACACACACACACACACACACACACTCACTCACTCACTCACTGAGCTAAACACAACACATTAGACCCATCCCACAACACTATGTTGTTTTGACTGCAGTGACTCTCTGGCATGCAAGGGATTATGGGATACATGAAAATGCTGGATGTGAATGGGTACTGACTATCTGATTGGCTGAGAAATTTACTACCAGATATATCCTACAGAAATATTCTTGTGTCCATGGAATACCATTTAAATAACTCTAGAAGCGTTATCAGGTTACAAAAACTGATTTCAGTTTTAGAAGTGTTTGTTTCTTACTAGTTTTTACATAATATATGACAGAGGTTATATTTGCACACTAAACAGAGTTTGCAGCTAGCTACCAGCCTGTGATGTCACCACACTAATGTCTTATAAATGACGTCAGAGGAGTTAATCGGTTACAAAATCAGCATTTTCAGTTTTAGAAGTGTTTATTTCTCACTAGCTTTTACAGAATATATGAGAAACGTTATATAAACACAAAAATGAAGCAATTTTCAGAGACCTGCCACTGACGTCATGGTGCCACTCGACTCTGATTGGCTGTCACCTCCGCCACTCAAAAAAAAAAGAAAAAAGAAAAAAAAGAACCGATTGAAACAGAATGTGACTTTTTTTAACCTCTTAAAATAGGTCAAGGTTAGCCATCTTTGAACTTGTCCAAGGTCTGTGTCCCAAGAATGTTCCCTGTGAATTTGCAGTACTGGACTTATGCTGAGCACAGACAGACACAAAGTCTTCACAATAGTTGAAGTTCTGAAGCATAATGGAAAGCAGTTCAAAGTATGTAAAGGAAATTTGTTCACAGCTAAGTATCAAAACAGTCCAAGTGCAACTCTGCATGTAGTTTCAGAGGTGTGTTACACATTTTCAACCAACTTTAAAGCAATGAAAAGCTGCTCATTGTGTGACAGCCAGAAATAAGGAAAATGTTTGTCAAATTTCTACATTTAAGCCACATTGTTCCTTTTAGGTCTTTTTTTTTTTTTAAGAAATTTAACATTTAGTTACACAGCATTTTATAATAAAGTTTATTATAGCATTGATACTGACTTTTACCAGTTAGTACAAAAATCCAAAAAAAAAAAAAAAAAGAAAAAAGCAAAAAAAGAGGGATATGCTGTGCAAACTTAATACCCATTACTACACTGGATGATGTTGAAATTGAGCATGGCCCGTTGACTGTGCCAGCAATATCAAAGATTTCGTGTCTGCTACCTACAACTTGCGTGGAATGTCTTAAACCTAAACCTACTTCCAGGCATCTTATATATATGCTACTCTGGAACCACCCCTAAACCCAAACAGTTCAACGCTCAACCCCACTGAGGTCCTTACTCTGTGTCTCATTAACATAAGCTCACTATCCTCAAAATCATTGTTGATTAATGATCTAATTATGGATCATCACTTAGAAATGATTGGGTTATGTGAAACCTGGCTTAAACCTACAGCTGTCCTCCCCCTAAATGAGGCCTGCCCACCGGCGTACACATTTAGTCTTATCCCTCGTGATGCGAAGCAAGGCAGGGGTGTTGCTCTTATTTATAAATCTAGGTTTAGCTTATTAGCTGTTGGGGGTCACAAATATAACTCGTTTGAGCATCTGATTCTCTGCTCTGCCCATGATGCTACATATTGCCAAGATCAGAAGAATATAAATCAGCTGTATTACTTTGTCACTGTATATATGCCCCCTGGCCCATACTCTGAATTCTTAGATGAATTTGGTGAGTTCATCTCTAACTCATCAATGAGTACAGATAACATTCTGATTATTGGTGACTTTAACATTCATATAAATAAGTCTTCTGATCCCCTCTGCAAATCATTTATGGAAATTGTGGATGCATTAGGATTTCAGCAATGCATTCAAGACTCGACACACATTAGTGGAAATACCCTGGATTTGGTTCTCGCATGTGGTATTGCTGTCACGAATATTGACATCATGCCTCTTGCTTCGGTGGTCTCTGATCACTAACTTACTAGGTTTACAGTTTCACTGCCATGTTTAGTGGAACAACAAGCTTATTTATCACTACGGCGATGCATCAACTCCCCAACTAAGACTGAACTTGAAGCTAGACTGCCTGATATCTTAGCTTTACATTTGGCAAATGCCCAATCAGTAGACAGTCTTGTGGATTATTTAAACCCAGTGCTCAGTGTTCAAAACTACACTCAACCTTATTGCGCCACCTTTGTTAAAACCATGCCCCCCCAAAACACAGTCACCTTGGTTCAATGACTACTCGCGTGACCTCAAGCATAAGGCTACAGTTCTAGAACTGAAATGGCATAGTTCAAAATTAGAAGTATTCTCCCTTGCATGGTGTGATGCTATCTTATGCCGCGTTCACAGCGGGCGCAATCAGACGCTACAAATTCGCGTGGGTCTCCAGGCAACGGAAGCGCCTCCTTCGCCCGGTGTGTCGCTCTGCTTGGGTGGACTTTCGCTGCAAAAATTCGCCCCGGTGCGTCATCAAATAGGAGGAGCTTCCATTCTGCTCGCCAACTCTGGTTGTCAGTCAAGCTAACATGACGGACCTTGATCACACAGAGCAAGTTGCTGTGGAAAGCTCCCAATACAGAGAGTATCATTATTTGCTGCAGGAGCTGTGTCTGGGTGACGGCCGCTTTCAGTGGTCCTTCCGCCTCTGTGGGACCCAGTTTGAGGATCAGCTGTCCCGTTCGCGCGCGCACATGGAAACAATAAAAAAAAAAAAGAAAGAAATTCTGCTGCTTGCTGCAGCTGGCTCTTCCCCCAAAAAACTCTGTCATAATTGTGTTTAGAAACCAGTCACCATTTGTTTTATTATACATCGGTGTAGTTAATTAATAAAATATTCTCTACAGACGATTCGCTCGCGCGCGCACGTAAAAAAAAGAAGGAAAAAGCTCCACTCCACGCTGCCGTAAGTAGGGCTGCTGCTCGCTCCAAAAACTCTGTCATAATTGTGTTTAGAAACCAGTCACCATTTGCTTTATTATACAGTTGTGTAGTTAGTAAGTAAAATAATCTCCAGGACGATTCGCGCGCACGTAAAATAAAAAGAAACTCCGCTCTATGCTGCCGTGGTGCTGCTGCTCGCTCCAAAAACTCTGTCATGATTGTGAAATAAAGGACAAAAGAGACTTAAATCCTGCTCACAGGCTGCTACCAGATACAGGACATGTTCACATCTTCAGTCAAACTCCAGACATCTCCACGTCACTACATATTCAGTCCCTGATTGGTCATCGCGGCGCGACGAGACGAAAAAGTTCAGATTTTTTAACTTGGGGAGGAGGGCAGCGCGACGTGAGGCGACGCAATATCACGCCACAAACGCGCAAAACGCTCAAAATCGCTCCACTCGCCTCCATCGCGTCGCGCTGCGTGGTTTGGTGCCAAAACACATCCTTACATAGGGATTACATGGCAGCCTGTGGCTGCAGTCGCTCACTTTTGAGTATGTTTCTTATTGTTACATGGGAAACAATAAGACAAACAAACTGAAGTCGCAGTATAAACTAATACACAGTTGATCGTGTGACTGAATATTGACACGTCGACCATGTCGCTGTTGACCACATGTTCCTGCTCTTTTTGTGTTATCTTCATTTTATGCTTCTTCTCTTTTCTGACTTTTTTTCAGCAGGTTACATTTGCAATCTATGTTGAAAGTAACTGCACTGATTCATTAACTTACATTTTGCACTATATATTTAATACAATATTCTATGCAACAGTCAAATTTACAGTAGTGTTCAAAATAATACGTAGTAGTGCTATGTGACTAAAAAGATTAATCCAGGTTTTGAGTATATTTCTTATTGTTACATGGGAAACAAGGTACCAGTAGATTCAGTAGATTCTCACAAATCCAACAAGACCAAGCATTCATGATATGCACACTCTTAAGGCTATGAAATTGGGCTATTAGTAAAAAAAAAAAGTAGAAAAGGGGGTGTTCACAATAATAGTAGCATCTGCTGTTGACGCTACAAGCTCAAAACTATTATGTTCAAACTGCTTTTTTAGCAATCCTGTGAATCACTAAACTAGTATTTAGTTGTACCATAACCACAGTTTTTCATGATTTCTTCACATCTGTGAGGCATTAATTTTGTTGGTTTGGAACCAAGATTTTGCTCATTTACTAGTGTGCTTGGGGTCACTGTCTTGTTGAAACACCCATTTCAAGGGCATGTCCTCTTCAGCATAAGGCAACCTGACCTCTTCAAGTATTTTGACATATCCAAACTGATCCATGATACCTGGTATGCGATATATAGGCCCAACACCATACTAGGAGAAACATGCCCATATCATGATGCTTGCAAATGGTAACCTCTTCTGCACATTTCTTTTATTTAACAGAGGGACTTTGTGGGGGATTCTTGCACATAAATTAGCTTCACACAGACGTCTTCTGTCACAGCACTTACAGGTAACTCCAGACTGTCTTTGATCATCCTGGAGCTGATCAATGGGTGAGCCTTTGCCATTCTGGTTATTCTTCTATCCAGTTTGATGGTTGTTTTCCATTTTCTTCCAAACGTCTGGTTTTTTTTTTTTTTTTTTTGGTCCATTTTAAAGCATTGAAGATCATTGTAGATGAACAGCCTATAATTTTTTGCACCTGCGTATGTGTTCCCCTCTCCAATCAACTTTTTAATCAAACTACGCTGTTCTTCTGAACAATGTCTTGAAAGTCCCATTTTCCTCAGGCTTTCAAAGAGAAAAGCATGTTCAACAGGTGCTGGCTTCATCCTTAAATAGAGGGCACCTGATTCACACCTGTTTGTTCCACAAAATTGATGAACTCACTGACTGAATGCCACACTACTATTATTGTGAACACCCCCTTTTCTACTTTTTTTTTTACTAATAGCCCAATTTCATAGCCTTAAGAGTGTGCATATCATGAATGCTTGGTCTTGTTGGATTTGTGAGAATCTACTGAATCTACTGGTACCTTGTTTCCCATGTAACAATAAGAAATATACTCAAAACCTGGATTAATCTTTTTAGTCACATAGCACTACTACTGTATGCACTACTGGCTACAAAGCAGACCTATTACTCTGATTTGATCAACAAAAACAAGCATAACTCAAATTCTTGTTTGACACGGTGGCAACACTTATACATGGACAACCACCTGTAGTTCCCTCTCCTTTAACAGCACAAGATTTCCTGGATTACTTCAAGAAGAAAATAGAAGACATTCACTTAAACATATCCCAGCATGCCTTAACCCAGACACTACACCCTGCTATTGAGGTGGGCGCCATTACTGAGGTATTACCTAGATTTACAGAATTTGATAGTATCTCACTAAGCATGCTGACAAAACTTGTAACGTCTACAAAAAGCAGAACCTGCTTATTTGATCCTATACCAACAAAACTGCTTAAGGATCTGTGGCCCACTCTTGGGCCGACTGTGCTGGAAATTTTTAATCTCTCATTAACTTCTGGATGTGTTCCTAAACGTATCAAATCTGCAGTGACTAAACCATTACGTAAGAAATCTTATCTTGACCCAAGTATATTGAAAAACTATAGGCCGATATCAAATTTATCGTTTTGCTCTAAAATTCTGGAAGAAGTGGTTTCACGGGAGCTTGTAGACTACCTTACCAAGAATAATCTTTTTGAGCCACTGCAGTCTGCTTTTAGAAAATATCATCCCACAGAAGCAGCTCTCACTAAAGTGGTGAATGATCTTCTGCTTGCAATGGATTTGGACACCACTGCAGTTCTGGTGCTATTAGATCTTAGTGCTGCGTTTGATACCTTGGATCATCATATTCTAATTGATAGGCTGGAGAATCATTTTGGGATTACTCGGAGTGCCCTTGCATGGTTGACATCATACCTGACCAGTCGTTCTCACTGTGTTTTGTACAATACCACTACCTCTAACCTTAGTGGCATGAAATTTGGGGTTCCACAGGGGTCTGTCTTAGGCCTCCTGCTTTTCTCCCTTTATATAGCACCCCTTGGGCACATATTGCTGCATTTTGGGGTTACTTTTCACTGCTATGCCAATAACTGCTGGTAATCTCATCCACATAAAATCCTTAGAAGATTGCCTTGCATCAGTGAGAAGCTGGATGTCTAGCAACTTCCTACTTTAAACTTATAAGACTGAAATGATGTTTCTTGGTCCAATGAGACATCGGCATCAATTTGACCAGTTAATGCTTAGCCTAAGCTTGTGTGTCGTACATCACACTGACAAAGTGAGGAACCTTGGGGTAATTTTTGATCCTACATTGTCCTTTGACCTCCACATTAGAAATATTATGAAGACTGCTTTCTTCAACCTGCGAAGATATATATATATATATGTATATGTATATATATATATATAGCTATTATATAGCGAAGATTCGTCCGATCCTGTCTATGGTTGATACTGAGACCCTGATTTGTGTTTGTCTTCTCGATTGGACTACTGCCATGTTCTATTTTCTAGTTTACCGCAGTCCAGCATTAGGGGTCTCCAATTGGTTCAAAATGCTGTTGCCAGACCTTTGATACGAAGCGGAAAGTTTGACCACATTACACCAAATTTGGCATCTCTTCACTGGCTTCCTGTCTCAGTGAGATCAGATTTTAAGCTTCTGCTACTAGCCTATAAAATTGTTCACGGACTGGCACCTCCCTACCTAGCTGACCTAATTAAACCCTATGTACCGGCCTGGGCTTTGCATTCTCAAGGTGCAGGACTACTTTGTGTGCCTAGGGTGAATAAAAAGTCTGTAGATCAGAGTTTTCTCTTATCGTGCCCCTCTTCTGTGGAATGATCTCCCTGTGTCAATAAAACAGATTCTGTAAAGACTTTCAAGTCCAGACTTAAGACACCCTTTTCCCTTTCGTATGGCTAGCATACTGGCATAGCATGTTACTATACTTTTTACTCTTAAGTCATTTTATTAGGAAACGGAGCGTGCCATATGGCATCAACTTTATATCTAAATTCTGGGTCTTTTAGTGAAGCTTAGGGCTAGTGGTCAGTAATCACTTTAGTATTTCTTTTTCTTGTTGCTTAATGCTAACAAATTACACCATTTTTGTTGTCTTTCTGATGCTCGAGTCAGCTTTTTTTTTTCCTTTCTCTGTTTGAGGTGCAGCTCCATCTAGAGATGGGTGTGGCATCTGTTCCAGAAACCATTCTGTGCACCAGCAACATTTCCTTTATGTTCATTTTGTGAATTGTTTTGTAAATTGTGTCTGCAGCATGGCCCAAGCAGAGGGTCACCCCTTTGAGTCTGGTCTGCTTGAGGCTTCTTCCTCAGAGTTCTTCCTTACCATTGTTGCTCTGGGGGTTAAGGTTAGACCTTACTTGTGTGAAGCTCTTAAAACAACCTTGTTGTAACTTGGCGCTATATAAATGAAATAAATTGACATGCACCAAAAGAAAGCTTTGTTTCTTCCAGTTTATTCATTTATTTTTAAACAAAATGTTTGAAAAGGAGTGTTTGGATGCATCAAATCCAAATTGTTTTGTGAACTGCTGATGAGGGAATCAATGCGTGTGTCCGTGTGGTCGATGTGTATGCGATATTTTCAGTAAGACCTTGGACAAGTTCACCACCGGATGCGTTTCCATTCTAATTTTGAAGCAGGGAGCCTAGATTCGTAAGTCTTGTGCTCGTAAAGGCTCGACATGATCTTCATGGAATGATCACACTTGCTACAGTAAATTATACTTTAAGGCCTTGCCAAGTTCAAAGGTTGGGTTCGAGAGCACAGGTTAGGGTAAACATTACCATTATTAATCAAAATTATAGAGCCGTGTGTGTGAGACAAAGACAGTTCTTATATCACTGTTAGTCTGGCACTGTGGCTGTTTGATTTGGGATCAGTAAATGTACACCACACACACACTAAAAACACCCACATTAAAACAAAATCCCAAGGATTTCAGGAAAGTAGATGTGGGATAGATACACACAAACCAGTGTAAAATATTTTCCTCAAGCTCAATGAGGAATTTTCATTTAGTGGAAAGAAGTACATTCAGAAAACCCAAACCACACAGTCTGATGTTCTTCCATGCTTGTACAGTTATGCATGTTTAAATACACTGAATGATGTACACATCACATTGTGCACTTTATCAAGCAACATTTGATGGATATAATGCAGCACAGAAAAGATGACAGCAAAAATCCAAATTGTCCACAAAAAGAAAGTTCAAATGTGATAAAGTATGACTTAAAATAAATTTAAATATTACCAATCCTAAGCTATACACGCAGTCGCTAGTTATGTTAAAACGTGTGTGTTATTAGATAGGCTAAGGCTAGTAGGAGAACAACAATGATCTCACGAAGATCCAAGAGGGAGTAGATTTTATTTTGCCACCACCCACAGACAATTTCAATAACGAATCCCCCTTAATTCACACTGGTGTTAAAATTCAGTGGCTGTCTGGTTGTAATGAGACCCTGTACCCTCTTGGACCTTCATGGCACATGGTTGGAGAACACGTGCAAAAGGTGGTTGAGGTCAGTGGTTTGGGCTGGAGTGTGGCTCAGTACTGGTTCCTGCCATCATTTCTCCCTTATGGTGCATTTCGCTGAGGTTTTCCACCAGACTCTCCAGCTGAGGGTTTCCACCAAACTCCTTGATGAGCCGATATGCTTCAGCTTCCAACTCAAACAGAGTCTGCCGGGTGTACGCAAATGAGCCCAACTTCTCCAGGTAATCCACACAGTAGCGTTTGATGTCTGTGCTCTCCGTGCGGTGACGAAGGATGTTCTGCACCTGAGTGCTTTCTGGGCACGACCATATGGCATGAATGATGGGGAAGGAGAATTTGCCCTCTGTCAGGTCCTCACAGAAGCTCTTGCTCTTTGTGTAGTCACCAGAGCACAAGTTGGCATAGTCATCACGGATCTGGAAGAAGAGGCCCAGCGTATCCAGGAGGGGTTTCAAGTCTGTGTCCCAGTCTGAGAAGAGCTGCATTAGGCCCACAGCTAGACCAAAGAGCCCTCCAGTTTTCTGCAGCACCATTTTTTGGTACTCCTGCTCAGTGGGACAGGTGTAGTGGTCCCTCCAATAGATATCCAGACCCTGGCCGCGGTGCAGCTCCAGCAGCTGTCGGGTAAACACTTTGACAGCCTCGGGGTGTTCCAGGGTCAGCACCTTCTCTAACCCCAAGAAGTAAACATAATTTGCACAGTTAATAACTGAAGGAATGCCATAAATGCTGTGAGCCACGGGGAAGCCTCGTCGCAGCTTGGAGTTGTCCTCAATGTCGTCTATGAGCAAGCTGGCATTGTGCAGCATCTCAGTCACTTCAATGATCACCTGAAGACAAGGCAAACAAACAGTCATCAGTGACTGACAGTCATGACATCACTGTATATTTGTGTCTGAAGAAACAAAGACCATAAGTACACGCAGCAGTAATCTGATTTTGGTCAACTAACTCTGTAAACTTAATCAGATTTTATTGTAGACTGAAATTTTAAACTAAGCCAAGATGAACACTGCTCAACAGTTATTAAAAGTTGGGGTGTGGTCCCTGAATTTCCAAAATTGAAGTCAAATTTACTGGTGGTGGGGGGGATATTTTCTGAGATTAAAGTTAAATTTATGAGAAATAAAGCTTGTGTTGGGGTCCAGCATCCACATGGTTTCAGTATGCAAGGTGGGATCAACCTGATCACACACACAGATGTTTCTGCATCATACAGACAAACCCCACTGGTTCAAGTATCAGGTAGCACAACACGATAGTGAAAATATCAATATGTAGCCATGTCACATGCCGTTTGTTGGGAGGTGAATGTCTAGTCTAGTGGTTAAAATAAGATTGATCCCAGAGGATCTGGCTGACAGTGTGAATGTCAGGCATCAATGTAAAGCACTATGAGCTTCTGATTCAGATGGCAAAGCTCTGTAGAAATGCAGTCACTGTTATACCTCCAACATGTCTGTGTAACATTCCCAGTTTACTGGTAGTGGCTGTGGTACGATGAGCTTGACCAAACCTTGCAAAGTGAACCCACAAGATTTCTTGATTTTTGCAGGTGGGTTCCACTATTTTCCAAGTTTTTCCTGTCATCAAGTTGCCATTTTGATTTCAGAAATTCTGGGTTTATTTGTGCCCTGAATATTACCCCAACCTCAGCTCCAGGTTAGCTTTTTTTTTTTTTTTTAATCCTACAATGACACTAATACACTGCTGTACCAAAATCTTTCCACATGCTTGAACCTGTAATATACACTGTGCTGCAACACAAAAGTATTTGAAGGCAATTTATGCATTACAGTTTATACACAGCAGAGGGTGCAATGTGTGCATTTTAGGGTGCACCAAGTCCTTCAAGTACATTTCAGTACCATCACAAACTAGACAAATGGCAAAACAGTCATATATGGCGGTTTCATTGGGCCACACCACTTCGTAAATTATATATACATACAAACACTAAGGCAAATAATTATTTGATCCACTGTTGATTTTGCAAGTTTTCTCACCTACAAAGAATGGACAGGTCTGTAATTTTTAATCATAGGTACACTTAAACTGTGAGACAGAATCTTAAAATAAATAGATAAAGAAAATCACACTGTATGATTTTTAAATAATTAATTTGCAGTTTATTGCATGAAATAAAGGTAATGCCACAATGTGTACCCAAGGGGTGCTACATAAAGGGAGCAAAGCAGGGGACCTAAGTCGAACCCCTGTGGAACCCCATATTTCATGTCACCAAGATTAGAGGTAGTGCTGTTGTACAAAACACAGTGAGAACGACTGGTTAGGTATGATGTCAACCATGCAAGGAGATTCCCAGTAATCAAACATGATTCTCCAGCCCATCAAGGAGAATATGGTGATCCACTGCATCAAAAGCAGTGCTAAGATCTAACAGCACCAAAATTGTAGTGGTGTCTGAATCCATTGCAAACAGAAGATCATTTACCAGATGATGGCATGACAAATTGCACGGCAGTGCGGGGACCAACTTTGTGCAAGTGTCAAGGTGCCTTTTGGTCAGAGTTACCTGCCAACTAAAGCATTAACGTTTCAGAATACAGGTTTAACATCAGTCAGCAGATAACCGAGTCTGCTGTCAAGCTATCAGACATACAGTACTTGCTAAACTGAAATTCTACTCATTTGTGACTCGTCGTCGTAAAACTTCTTTGAGCTTTACCTTTATCACATTTGGATTTTTTCCACTTTATTACACATGTATTTTTCCAAGCATTTAACTTTTTTGCTTATTGTCACTGTACAGTTCTGAGAGGTTGAATGAAATCATCGTAGCCTTCACAAATGTGTAAGAATAAATTGACGCTACTCATCTGCTTCACTTAGAATAATGAATAACAGGAATATTATGCCCATAATGAAAGCCTTCATTCAATGTCAGGTGTGCATAGGCTGTTGCACAAATCTCACACACATACTATGTTCATAGAGTTGGGGCATAAAAATACAAGTGATGTGTGTGTGGTAATGAAAGCTATCATGTTAGACAGTTTCAATCTTACTGAAATACTCAACAGCACTGCAGACTGCACAATCATGACAAGAGATCAGACTCCATCAGCAACAAGCAACAACAAAATCCTAACAGCTCATGATTTCAAGCCAAGACAAACAACATTTTAAAGTTCTGGATTTTTGCATGTCTGGATTTCTATAGTGGCTTAGTGGTTAGCACCGTCGCCCGACAGGAAGATTATCATTGGATCAATTCCCACCCGTGGACTTTCTATGTGCTGTTGCATGTTCTCCCCATGTTTGCGTGGGTTCTCTCCAGGTGCTCCGGCTTCCTCCCACATCCAAAGACATGCAGGTTAGGTGAATTGGAAACTTTAAAAATTGTCTGTAGGTGTGCACGCGTTTGTTTGTCTATATGTGTCCCTGTTACAGAATGGCGCCCCATCCAAGGTGTACCCCGCCACATGCCCTATGACTGCTGGGATAGGCTCCACCCCCCGTGACCCTTAACTGGAGTAAGTGGTTGAAGGTGAGTGAGTGGATTTCTATGGGGTTAGACTTCTGACTTTAGAGAGCATACGAGGTCTGTTAGAAAAGTATCCAACCTTTTTATTTTTTTTCAAAAATCTGATGGATTTGAATCACGTGTGCCTGCATGAGCCAACCTTGAACCTTCGTGCGCATGCGTGAGTTTTTTCCACACCTGTCGATTGCGTCATTTGCTTGTAAGCAGCCTTAATGTGAGGATGGGTGTCGTCTCTTGTCATTTTTTCTTTGCAAGGAAAATGGCGGAACGACTAGAGCAGTGCGACTGCAACAAATTTTGCCAGAAACTGGGCGATAGCCAGGTGGAAACCATTCGGATTATTCAAACGGCTTTCGGTGATGATCCTATGGGCATCACACAGATTAAAGATTGGTACAACCGGTTTCAAGACGTCCGCACAACGGTGGAGAGCGAGCCGCGCTCCGGGCGGCCATCAACATGCTGAAATGACCAGATCATTTCCAAAGTGAACGCTGTGGTGATGCGGGACCGTCGTGTGACTATCCGAGAAATTGCGGAAGAGGTGGACATCAGCACTTTTTCGGCACATTCCACTGTGACAGAAGATTTGGCCATGAAAAGAGTTGCAGTGAAATTCATGCCGATGGCTTCAGCACAAAGCTGATGGCGGAGTAAAAGCACCACCGTGTTGAAGCCCCACAGGACATGCCCACCTCTTCCACAATTTCTCAGATAGTCACACGACTGAAAAGCCACCGAAAACTGAATCTTCCAAATGGTGGAAGAGGTGGGCATTATTTTTCGGAGTCCAGCATGTCCTGTGACACGTGATTCAAATCCATCAGGTTTTTGAAAAAATAAAAAGGTCGGATACTTTTCTAACAGACCTTGTACTTTCTCACTTTCAGAACACACCCTCAATTCACATTCAGATATTCCATACGTTCTCTCAAAACTCTGCACTTGCACTCAAATAGTCCCTGCTCACTCACAGATATGCTCTGGTCTTGTTCAAAACTGTACGTATGCACTCAGAAATGCTGCTGCTTGCACCCTTCATTGGTCAGCATCATATCTGCCATTCTATTGGTTGGAGAGTTTTGCCAGGGCTGTATCAAAAATCCGAGAGTAGAGATCTAAAGCAGAAACAGCTGGAATGTGAGGAGGAGGAGTTAAAGATGGAAATCTGTGCAAGCAGCAGCACGAGTGCACCAGGGACAGAGAGATTATCAGCTGACCGATTATCGGTCTGTCCTTGGTACAGACATACACTTTTGAACTCGACCAGAGCAGATCTGTGAGCAGGCAGTTTTGAGAGAGCATACAACATCTGAACATCACTTTAACATGAATCAAACTGATCTCATTTCACAACACACCTTCAGAACAAGGTTTAAAAATGGACTGGGTCCTACCTGTACCCAAGAGCCTCCATTATAGGTCAAACAGCAATTCAATGTCAGACGACATTTAAGAAAATTAAACAAGTCTTTTCTCGTTACAGTGATCGAATTAGAGTTGCACAATATGGAGAAACCTTTTAGCTGTCCATACACTACAAGGACAACACAATCTGAATGTAAGATACACCAGGATAGAAGAGAAACGCACTAGGTGGTGGTCAAACAAGCAGTAAAAGGTGACACCATGCACAATGACATGTAAAATCCATGTCTGGGATCAGCTCTACTCTCAGCCTTTTGTTAACCTCTACTCATTAAATTAATTTGATCTTATAGAGCACAGTTATCAAGTTGATGACTTACCGCAATAAGGATAAAAATTTAATTCAGTCACTCATTCAGCCCTGTCTAACAGCAGTTTACTTTAGTTTCAGCAAAATGAAAACATTTTATTTATATATTTTCAAGCGGTGGCAGTTACTCTACCTCCTTTTAGTTTACGTACTTTCACACAAGCATTCAGAGCAGCTACATTATGGTCTCACTCTGGATCATGATTAAACCACAACACAAGCTCAAATCCTGCAGCCATTTGTATGGCCACAGCGTCATTTTCTTTTTTACAACCCCTGGCAAAAATTATGGAATCACCGGCCTCAGAGGATGTTCATTCAGTTGTTTAATTTTGTAGAAAAAAAGCAGATCACAGACATGACACAAAACTAAAGTCATTTCAAATGGCAACTTTCTGGCTTTAAGAAACACTATAAGAAATCAGGAAAAAAAATTGTGGCAGTCAGTAACGGTTACTTTTTTAGACCAAGCAGAGGAAAAAAAATATGGAATCACTCAATTCTGAGGAAAAAATGATGGAATCATGAAAAACAAAAGAACGCTCCAACACATCACTAGTATTTTGTTGCACCACCTCTGGCTTTTATAACAGCTTGCAGTCTCTGAGGCATGGACTTAATGAGTGACAAACAGTACTCTTCATCAATTTGGCTCCAACTTTCTCTGATTGCTGTTGCCAGATCAGCTTTGCAGGTTGGAGCCTTGTCATGGACCATTTTCTTCAACTTCCACCAAAGATTTTCAATTGGATTAAGATCCGGACTATTTGCAGGCCATGACATTGACCTTATGTGTCTTTTTGCAAGGAATGTTTTCACAGTTTTTGCTCTATGGCAAGATGCATTATCATCTTGAAAAATGATTTCATCATCCCCAAACATCCTTTCAATTGATGGGATAAGAAAAGTGTCCAAAATATCAACGTAAACTTGTGCATTTATTGATGATGTAATGACAGCCATCTCTCCAGTGCCTTTACCTGACATGCAGCCCCATATCATCAATGACTGTGGAAATTTACATGTTCTCTTCAGGCAGTCATCTTTATAAATCTCATTGGAACAGCACCAAACAAAAGTTCCAGCATCATCACCTTGCCCAATGCAGATTCGAGATTCATCACTGAATATGACTTTCATCCAGTCATCCACAGTCCACGATTGCTTTTCCTTAGCCCATTGTAACCTTGTTTTTTTCTGTTTAGGTGTTAATGATGGCTTTCGTTTAGCTTTTCTGTATGTAAATCCCATTTCCTTTAGGCGGTTTCTTACAGGTCAGTCACAGACATTGACTCCAGTTTCCTCCCATTCGTTCCTCATTTGTTTTGTTGTGCATTTTCGATTTTTGAGACATATTGCTTTAAGTTTTCTGCCTTGACGCTTTGATGTCTTCCTTAGTCTACCAGTATGTTTGCCTTTAACAACCTTCCCATGTTTGTATTTGGTCCAGAGTTTAGACACAGCTGACTGTGAACAACCAACATCTTTTACGATATTGCGTGATGATTTACTCTTAAGAGTTTGATAATCCTCTCCTTTGTTTCAATTGACATCTCTCGTGTTGGAGCCATGATTCATGTCAGTCCACTTGGTGCAACAGCTCTCCAAGGTGTGATCACTCCTTTTTAGATGCAGACTAACGAGCAGATCTGATTTGATGCAGGTGTTAGTTTTGGGGATGAAAATTTACAGGGTGATTCCATAATTTATTCCTCAAAATTGAGTGAGTCCATATTTTTTTCCCCTCTGCTTGGTCTAAAAAAGTAACCGTTACTGACTGCCACAATTATTTTTCCTGATTTCTTATAGTGTTTCTTAAAGCCAGAAAGTTGCCATTTGAAATGACTTTAGTTTTGTGTCATGTCTGTGATCTGCTTTTTTTCTACAAAATTAAACAACTGAATGAACATCCTCCAAGGCCGGTGATTCCATAATTTTTGCCAGGGGTTGTAGAAGCAAAAGCACAAATGATACTGTAATAAAGCAAACCTTCTGCATTGTCAATGAACAAAAGGGAGTCACACAGTAACTGATGTGCAAGGAGGAATTTTTAACCTCAACCTGTGCTGTAGAGCACACACGGCACAGGGGTTCGATTTGCCACGTCAGGCAGTGTAGCACTTTGATCTATGTGAAGGCGTGTTTTCTACAGCAGCAGTGAGCTCACAATGAAGAGCAGCGTGCTGTCAGAGTGCCTGATTGGTTTAGCAGGAGATTACAGTTTCGCTCCACAAAAAGAGACAACCAGTAGCTCAAGGTCCTCAATCCGAGAGCGAAAATTAAACTTCTGCCACAATATTTAGCAGAATCCTTTATCCAAAGCAACTTAAAATAGAAGACTGCTGGCTACACTCCAAGAAGCGTTTTGAGAGGACTCGTGCTGCATGCTTCTAGGAACACAAAATAGATTTGGTTACAAAATTCATGTGAACTTAGATCATGTGCTTCAGATAAAGGTCACCTGTGTCTCAGAATTTTAACATTGACATGAAAGATATTTCATGAGAACAGCTGTCATTTTTTATTTTTGGAGAAAGCAAAACTGTCTGAAAGCAAAGTTTAGAATGGCAGGTGTTCAGAGTAACAGAAAGGTGGTTTTCATCCAGTGAAAAGAGGTTTATTTGGTTGATGCCCTTTATGCAAAATAAGTAAACAAATCAAAACAAACACTATTAGGATTCAGTCGGTGTTGAAGCATGTGATGGGAGTTTTAATGAACATCAGAGAAAACACTTCAATATACTTCATTATGCAGCTACAAAAACACACGGTACAATTTCTACATTTGTGCTAATCATAAATTACCTTTTCTGTATGGGTGCGGGTTGCATAAATATGAACTTGCAGGAGAACAAGGTTTGAAGGTCACACATTATGATTTTTGACTTGTACAAAATCTGAAAACAAACAAACAACAGTTCCTCAGAGGGAATGTCATCAATTAACCTCATTACAGCATTGTGCAGCTTCTCATTCACTTCAATGATTACCTGAAAACAACAAACTGTTCATTAGCCTGTTGCCAGTACTACTTTTATTGGAGGATATATTGTGCCAGAAATGCAATGAACAACCTCATTCTGCCACCGGTATCATATACAACAACATAATACAAGCACACCCTCCCAAAGACCAAATGTAGTCTCTGTTATAAGAAACCACACTTAATATAAGTCGCTTTGGACAAAAGTGTCAACGAAATGTATGGAACAGGGTCAAGTTAGCTGTATTGCCATTTTTCATTGCGGTTTGTTTTTTTCAACAAGCCAAAAAGGTTTCATACCGGAGCTGTAGACTAAGGTCAGGGAGCACACACTGGTGCTATGCTTCACACCGCATTCACCACGCTATGAAACTGCTCTAGGTCCTGGATACCAGACACCCAGACAGACAACTGGTACATCCCCACCTCTCAAAAATACTCATCTGCTGCTGCTGCCAAGAGAAACCTTAAGACTTAGGTCTCAAGTGCTGCATCATGCCCAGCGACACAACATAGCCAAAATGTCATTCGCTCACAATGCCAGTGATACAATTCATCAGTCTCTCCCCACATATATCAGGTGTCCCCCCCCCCCAAAAAAATGTAACATTTTTATCAGCAAAGAATATGGTCAAAGCATATGTCTAGGAAATAAATTTATGGCTGGATAGAAAGCTGAAAGGTTGAAGTTTTTCATACCAATGTCAATATTGGCCCTGCATTTTGTCAGTCTAGCATAAAGTCGCTGCACCTGTTTGACAATCTTGGTCTGGTGCCAAAACTCAATTTTTGTTCGCTGTAGTATGGTTAATCGTGGCATTTTCCTGAGTCTTGCTTGGCATCAACATAAACTTTAGGGTCTCTGCAAGTAAAAAAGAAACATAAGTGATTACGTTTGTAGCATTTAAGGGTCAAACCGAGTGTTTTAAATGTTGTATATTTTTTTGGGACACCTTACATATGAACAGTTATTTCAGCTGTACCCAAGCATCTCTGAGGAGACCACTGTAAACCAAAGCGGTAGTTGTAGAGCACAGCAGTGCCCGTTGATCTCAAGTTATAGCTTCACTTCGCCTGGTTCACCATAGTCATGTGTGGGAGAATATTGCAACCAAAAATTACAGCAAAACCTGAATCAGCATATATATTTTTTCTATTCATTCTTAGATGTTCAGGGGGGTGGGGGGCACACACACCCCACCAGTCTTGGAACTGGACTCAAAATCTTTTTGGTTATTCTGTAATCATGTTGGCCAAATTGTTGGTGACACTCTTACTTTATCCTCTTAAGACCTGACCTGGAAGTATTTTTTTTGGGGGGGGGGGGGGGCAGGTCCCAGTATGTGGTTGCGGGGCCTAGGAGGTTAAGTAAGTAAACAGTCATGTTACCACAATCTGTAATCTAAAAGTTACCAAAAAAATGACTGAGGTCATGTATGATTGTATGAAAATGAAGGGCCTCAACAATGCCAGTTTCTTTGCTACCAATCACCTCAGTAGGTGATTTCATTGATGATCAGGTGTTTAAAGTGCATATCTCAAAATTAGGTCACTATTCAAAATACATGAGAAATTATGAAAAACTTAAGAAATTAAGCTATAAACATGGGGAATGTATCCTGATTTCACCTGCTGCTTTGAAATGGTCTGATGTGATAGCCTTTGTGAAATGTTTATTTCAGTGACATCACCTTGTGAACTACCCTCCAGAGTCATTTTTGCCTTTCATTCAAACAAACAGGGAAAACAAGATTTTTTTGCACTTAAAAATCTGTGTTTTTTCTGGACTTCGACAGTGAATACATCAAAAATAGTTAACAGGTGTGTTTTTATAGAGGTCCAGCAATACCATTAATGTTAATTAGCTGCACAGTTTTACCAAGGATAAGATTTTTGAGGGAGAAGTGTGAGCATTTCTGTCTGCGCCTCCTGGAAGGCAGCCAGCAAAGCATGGAAAATAGACTTTAAAAATACTGGTCGAAACAAGGATTCTATCCCTTCCATTCATGTGGCCAGCAGAACTCTCAGAAAGCATGTTGCCTCTGCCTAAAGCATTGAATGGGATGCTTTTTTTTGCCACAGTCAGATGAAATGTCTCTCCCATGCTTCACTGGAAGCCAGTGAATTTTATTAGTGTGTTTATAAGTATGACCATAATAGAGTGCAGTTCGGGCCTCATATTTCTGTCCGAACATGACCCGTGTCCGACAGTAATAACTGCACTTGGCAGGGATTTTAACGTTTCTGTCCAAACCCAGCGATGTTAGTCTCTGTTATTTCCATCCTAAACAAATCTCTATAAAAAGGAAAAAAAAAAAAACAAAACAAGCCATTAAATCTTGTACTGTTAACAACAGCAACTTGTCATTCATTATGGACAGCTGAGCTTAGAGAGGCCGTGTGCTAACATGACCGAAACTGACTCGAACCAGGCCATCATTTCAAAATATTTGTCTAAACCCAATCCATCAGGCCTGGGTCAAGTATCACACACTCTAGACCACAAAGACTCAAAGTGACTACAGGTGACAGCTGCTACAATCATAACGGAAGAGTTGTGATGCAGAGACCGTACCAGCCCCCAGCTGTTTAACAGCATTACCTGCTTACCGGTTCAATGACTGAACAAATGACAAATGGAAGCAAAACAAACATGACAACACTGATCTTTATGGACAGTCTTGTCAGGCGTGTTCATGTAAAGGGGCAGTTTTGATAGGAGATTATGACTGTTTGCATACAGAGCCCTGTGGAATCAGAGCAGGAACGGTATTCTATATGGTTGCTGTATGCAAACACAGGAGCAGTAAACTCATCAGAATAAATATGTCAGGGTTTTATTAGTACTTTTTCTTTTTTTGCTTACTCAGTATGTAGATGCATTTGATTTTTTTTGCCAGAATACACTGCAAGTTACAAAGCAGGCGGAGACAGAAATATGTTTATTGTCAAAATACAATGCGACGTGAAAGCTAAATTGAAGCCACATGATATTTGTATACAAAAAGTAACCTGGACTAACATACTGCTTTAAGTATGAGGACGAAACTGACTGTAACTGGCTGCAGGTAGAGTGACCTTGAGGCAGCTAAAAGTCCATCTCAAGGTTACATAACCACACCTGGCATCATGGGCGGGCCTTAGGGTGTCTGGCCCGCCTTGGAAGGAAGAGCCCATCAGTCACCAAAAACAACAAAAAAGCAAAAGTCTGCAGGCTGCCATGATTACAATTTGTGTAAATTTTCAATATAGATAATTCACTACAACATTGATAAAAACATTGCTTTATAAAGCACAGTGTGTTTAGCAATCATCAAATCAGTTATTTTAGTAAAAATCATAAATCTGATTTTTACAAAAATAACTGATTTGATGAATTTACCCAGCAGCCCCTGCAGCGCTTAAAGTGAAACTGGTTTATCAGAAGCCGACAGTGTAATCTGATGTGGCCGCGCCCAAATCAATACCGTTATTGGTTATCTTTAAGATAAAGATACATTTTTTTAGCAGTTTATCGTCATACAAGATAACTTTTCAGTTATCTGATTAATGATTATCGAAGCTAACTTTTTGCTTAGCTGTGCCCACCACTGGTCACTATGCACAACAACATGGAATATTATTCTTGACCATGTGTAATGGTTCCTGATAATTCTCCAACACGTGGCATTAATCGTAACTGGTGGTAACAGGTTGCAGCAGTTCCTGAGGACACCTGACACCTCTGCTTCAAATCACATTTGTGATCAGCGGCCAAGAATGTATACTTTGTGGCATTCGTGACTGTGGCCGTCGTTATGTGTAAACGCACCATAAGCAAGACATGTAGGTAAAGTACATGTTAAATACTTTTCATACTAAAGTAACGTGCATGAATGATTATCATTGTTTTATCACAAATGTGGGAGTCTGAAAGTTTACAGACGTTAATTCACAAAACACTGGTTTGGCTTTAATGATCATTACTTAAACAGCCTCATCTCTGACAGACTTAAAACTGATTCATTACACCGGCCTAAATAAATGTGTTTTTTTGCATGGCGTTTTTAAGAACAGATTTAGGGTAATTTCGGGATGCTGAATCTGAGCTCAGATTTCCTCTATCACATCACCCTCGATTGCAATCTACATGTTCCCTATTGATGGATTACGCAAAAGTTGTTCATTCACGAGTTTGACGCCAGTAATCATGTGCAAAACAGCTTCAAAAGCATAGTTTTTAAAACCAGGTTCACAAAATGTGAGCAAGAGCTGTAATATTTATGGTGCCAAAGAGGTGCGAGAGTGCAGCTTTTGCTTCAAAGCTTGATATGAAAAATGTTTTCATATCTCAAAAACATGTGATTTGCAAAAATTAACAAGAGATTCGTATTCAGCCCCCCAAATTACCCAAAGTCCGTTGAAAAACTCCATGCAAGAAAAATCATGTTGACCTGTTACGTCTGATTCATGTTGTCACATGTGGACTGCCCTGTCGTCCTGGTTTGACAACATCAGGCGCATACTCTAAAGTTCCTTACCATTTATCCTGTTGACAGAAATGGTAGGGGCTGAAACCCATCTTGAGATACATGCACAGAGATAACCTACATTTACTGAGCTACCAACACGCCCATGACAACGCCAGACTGAATTTTGGCAATTCTATTGTAACAGAATTGCCCAGAGCTATTTTTTAAATTTATTTGTAAATGTTAAGATAAAATACAGCCAGATTACCATAGAATTATCCACTTTCTGTGACAGATGCACACTTCTGTAAAATGCAACTAAAAATTGGCAAATTTCTTAATACAAGCTGATAACTGGCTCATTAAATCTCAGCTTTACATTTCTTGCATTTCCTTTTTGCTGAAATGCTGTTGTAAATGGATGCAGTGACCTCTTGCTGAATCAGTAATATATGGGTGATTCTTAGACTACAGGCACTTATGTCCTTTGATCATATTGTATGAAAAATTCACACTTTTATAGTTATCTTTACAATGAAAGTGTGTTAAGAAATTTGTTCTAGTGGTCTATGATGACTTTTTCACCTTTTTTCAGCATCATTATATGCAAATATTGCCGTTTTGTGTTTGTCCTACACCCAGACTTTTGATCTTCAATGATAAAAATGAATGGTAAAGAAACATTTTTTCTAATGTTTTAAAATATCTCTGAATAAAATATCAGTAAAATAATCAAAACATAATTGGGGTATTCAATGTCATACAACTGTTGTGATTTTTTTTTTTTTTTTAAACAAAATGTAATTGTCCCACACTATTGCCATAATTTCCACCACAACACTGTAATGTCCCTTTAAACAGTTTGTATGAAAGATTGTTTGGGTAGTTTCTATGGAGATAAACAGTGACATCAGAGCACATGTATATAGCGCCAAATCACAACAAACAGTTGCCCCAAGGCGCTTTATATTGTAAGGCGTGGTGGAAATTACATTTACAAGGCCAATGGTGCCCGTAATTAAAGAATCACCCTCAAACGTCCTTCCAAGCAGGCTAGAGTGCTCTTAACGCACCACACATAGCAGGAATATCTGTAAGGTTATCATTAAAGCCATCATGATAGTCGGGGCTTCCTTAAGATTGTCAAAAGGGGAAGATCGGGTCCGAAATCGGCATAATTATCTTGCAGTGTGAACCAGTCATAACAGCAATATTCACAAAAACATACATACTGCAGTAATTGCAACAAGAAAACACGTAAATTTATGTACTTTTGGCACAAATAAAACGCATTATTGGAACTGTGCAGCCGATGTAAAAACTGTTTGTGATCATTTCAAGCAAGCAGACATCCAGCAACTAATCTCGGTTGTATCATCCATAAAGTTAATTTGTTTTTGTAATAACTATAGCATGCAAATTTTGGAGCCGTACACATTAGTGAATTATAGCTGTGTGCAAGTTGTGAGTAATATACATTTTACTTTTCAGTATATCATTTAGACAGAAACTGCTCATGAGCACTTGGCTCATACATCTTAATTTAATCTTATAGTGGATCCAGAAAGTATTCACAGCGCTCCACTTTTTTTTTTATGTTATAGCCTTATTCCCAATGGATAGTTTTCCCCCTCAAATTTCTACACAAATACCCCATGTGAAACTCTTTTTTACATTTTTTGCAAATTTATTCAAAATAAACTAAGAAATCACATGTATTCAGTTTTTGCCTTGAAGCTCAAAATTGAGCTTATGTGCATTAGGGATGGGCAATATGGCCTAAAATTCATACTGCGATATACATTGCAGCCTCTTGTGACAACGATATATAAATTATAAACGAACAATTTCAGACCAGGTTACATAGACTCTAAGGAAAGCCAACTGCTGTTTATCCAACTCTTTACAAGCTGGACAAAATCTACCCTCATATGTCACCAACCTCTGTGCCGGGATTGTCTTGAGGCACAAATAGAAGGGTATAGAAACATTTCTGCTGCTTTGAAGGTCCCAATTAGCACAGTGGCCTCTGTCATCCATAAATGGAAGAAGTTTGGATCCACCAGGATGCTTCCTAGAGCTGGCCGTCCATCTGAACAGAGTGATCGAGGGAGGAGGACCTTAATCAAGGAGGTGACCAATAACCTAAAAGTCACTATCAGAGCACCAGCATTCCTCTATGGAGAGAGAACTGTCCAGAAGGACAACCATCTCTGCAGCAATCCACCAATCAGGCCTGTGTGGTAGAGTTGCCTAGTAATTGGAGCTTTGGCAAACACGTGAGGTTTGTGTGTGTGATCACTGAATGAGTGAAGATACTGGATTATGATTCAGCAACAGTCTGTTTACTCTGTTCTTGGGAACACTGATGTGCAAAGTCCAAAACCTCATCTTTACCGTGGGTACTTTTGTTTTTTGTTTATCATGTTTAGTTTCTTCTCTCATTACTGGCAAGTGTGTAACAGGCAATGCATACCGTTTAGCAGGAGCTAAGAGTTCTGTCACCCCCTCCCCCCCCAAAAAAAGACAAACAAACGGGGGTCTCTAAATAAAAGCCGTACTCTACCTGGTCTGTTGCAGTGACCTGCATTGCCAGCTAATGTAAAAATATGGCACCCTCTGCTGTAAACAAGTTGTAATGCATAAACTGCCCAGAGTTTTTGCCAATCTGTGACACGGTTGGTATTGGGTCAAGATTAAGGCAACGGTCTGAGTTTTAAAAGTTAAAATTTCAGACAAGTAGGGAGGTGCAAGGCCATTAATAGCTTTAAAAACAAACATTAAAATTTTAAAATCAATTCTAAAATGAACTGGAAGCCAGTGGAGTGAGTACAGGACAGGCGTAATATGCTCACGTAAAAGTGTTTGTTAAAAGAGGAGCAGCAGCATTCTGCACCAATTGGAGACGTGCAAGAGACGACTGATTAATGCCCGAATAAAGTGCATTACAATAATCAAGTATGGGGCTGATGAAAGCATGAATGGCTGTCTCAAGATCATGTCTACTGAGGAAATGCTTTATTTTAGCCAAAAGGCGAAGTTGGAAAAAACTAGCTTTGACAGAGTTTATCTGTTGATCGAACCTCAAACAGCTGTTAAATATCACTCCCAAATTCATGACAGCTGGTTTTACATAGTTAGCCAAAGCACCAAAATTTGGTGTTACCACATTAGGTATGCCAGAGCGCTCAAACACCATGATGTCCATTTTACCATCATTCAGGTAAAGGAAGCTTTGGGACAGCCACTGCTTTACATCACAAATACAATTAAATAATGATGACAAAGCATCACTCCCATTAGTCCTCAAAGGCAGATAGATTTGCAGATCATCTACATAACAATGAAAGGACAGGTTGTGCTGGGTTATAACTGACGCCAATGGCAGAATGTACAAAGAAAATGCATATTACTTGCATGTACCAAGTTTTTCATTGTATGTGGATTGCTTTAATATGTGAAGTTTTTTTTTTTTTTGCTTTTAAATGAAACACACACATACCCCAAAGCAGTTAAGGGCATTTATTCTCTGATACAGTATCAGACAAGCAGTTACTCCGTTACGCGTTACTCTAATCTAACCACTTTTTTTTTTATTAACGAGTAATCTAACACGTTAATCTTTCCACATCAGTAATCAGATTAAAGTTACTTCTCCAAGTCACTGTGCGTTACTATTATTTTTGCATTGTGGGTCGATAGCAGCATTAAACCTGGTCCGTGGGCAGGGGGTCGGGGTTCGACTGAACTACCCAATTTAAGCGAGCTGTGAACTTTTCATCTGTAGTTTTCTGCAGCAGCTACGACTTGTCCTCACCTCTTAAAGTGCAGTGACAACAGCACACTTGCACTGAGCTTTATAAAGACATTTTAATGCTTTTTTCCTCCTTTATTTAGAATTCTGAGCTGAGCCGCTCCGTATCTGCTCGTTAAAAACAGCTGATCCTCTGTGACACGTCAACAACTAACACTATTTTCCACTAAATGCACCTAAACTCTCTTTCTGAGGACCACGTGATGTGAAAACGCAATAAAACTTTACCTGTAAATCTGGTCATGTTTTATGCATAAATAAATGTTATCCATTCTTTGTGCTCAAACGCCAAAGCAGGGGCGAATCCAGATGGAATGGGGGCGTGGGGCAGGGATGTGCCCCCCCTACAACACCCCTAGATTAAAGGTCTAGTTTTGAAGCCTTTTTTACTACAACTACTAATACTACTTATAATAATTTCGTAAAGTAAAATGTTTAGAGAGAATTTAAATGTTAGAATTTAATAGTTACATTTATAAACTTCAAGTTTTACTGTTACAGTGCTGTCAACAGTTAAATATGAGGTCAAGAAAGAGGTTTTTATTTTACTTTTTATAAAACAACTATTTATTTTCATTGACGTCAAGAAAGGGTGACTATAAAGTGAGTTTTGGCAAAACAAGTATCACTGTCATGTTGAGGTGGCAGAGGGTTGTTGTCGACAGCTGGTGGAAAGTAACTTAAAAAGTAACTAGTAATCTAACTTAGTTACTTTTACAATTGCATAATCAGTAAAGTAACTAAGTTACTTTTTCAAGGAGTAATCAGTAATTGGATTACTTTTTCAAAGTAACTGTGGCAACACTGCAGACAATGGGACAATCTTACCACCATCTCCAATGACAACCAACAGCTCCAACCCACCAGCACCGCCTTCCCCATCAACCCCCCCCCCCCCCCAAATTCATGAGAGAGATGTCAACAGGCTCTTCAAAAGGCAAAACCCACGTAAAGCAGCCAGACCTGACTGTCTCCCCATCCATGTTGAAGAAATGTGCAGACGAATTGTCTCCAGTGCAGTGGTGGGCACAGTTCAGCTAACGGATAATTATCGAAGCTAATGTTTGATAACGAATTAGCTTTTCAATTAAGTTTTAAAACCATCATCGGAACAATTATCTTCTGATAAGTTAGTTCCAATAACATTTTTTTGTTGGTAAAGTTTAACAGTAAAAAACATAGTCTGGTGCGTGTGTGTGTAGCAGACTGGCTGCCTGTCGCTTTCTGATGACATCATATGCAAAACGTGATTGGCCGGTGGATGCAGGGAGCATTGTGGGTAGTGCAGTTCAGGTTCACTTTGGACGTTACGATGAGTGAGGCCGCTCGACACAAAAACAAAATGGACTAATTTTAGCATTTTATTTTTTTGTGGCTGTAATTTAATCGCCAAGTCTCGGTGGGGCAGAAGAGCTCTCACGGCGCAGCTGTGTGTACAGAGGGACTTTTATGTTTAGACACTGTTTTGGAATACAAAAAAAAAAAAATAAATAATTAAAAAATGCTTTATGTGGATTATCTATTCAGATGAATCCCACTGAAACTAACAGGTAAGAATTTATACTTGCGTGTATTTTACTTTGCCAATCAATGCATTAATGGATGTGTTTCGGTTGTTTAAGCCACAGGGTTGAAAGCGTGTGGAAAAGGAAAAAAAAAAAAAAAAAAAAAGCAGCTTTTTAGTTCGCAAATGACAGCATAGTAATACAGAGAAACTGATTTCTAATACTGTGCTTTATCGCTTTTGAAAGATGACAGTGCTTGGGGTTTTATTTTTTATTCATTTTTTTTGTGCATTCTTATGCGTTTGTGATCCTTGAATTTACCCAGCAGCAAAAAGTGAAAGTGAAACTGGTTTATCAGAACCCAACAGTGTAATCTGATGTGTGTACAGCCTGGCTGCACTCCGCGCGTGATTAATTTGACTTTCTGTCTCACTGGTGTTTCTTGACTCTGTTTGTCTTATCAAAGGTTTTAAGAATGTTTGGAGGAGAAAATACCCAACAGTCGTGTCCAAATCAATACTAAAAGTTATCGGTTATCTATAATGAAGATAAATTTTTTAGTAGTTTATCGGTTTAGCGTCATAAAAGATAACTTTCCAGTTATTGGATTAATGTTATCAAAGCTAACCTTTTGGTTAGCTGTACCCACCACTCAAGACCACCAGGCACAGATGTGTCCAGGAAATGGGCTACAAGTGTATGAAGTCCAGTGTGAAGTTTCTACAGCCCGTGAGAGTTTGGTTGGGACGCCATGACACCTGCTGGTGTTTGTGTTTAATCAAGTCCAAAGTTAACTCAGCCCTCTACCAGGATATTGTAAAACACTTCCTGCTTCCTGTTGATTTTCTCCTCTAGCAAGACTTTGCATTTACACACAGTGCCAAAACTACTAGTACCTGGTTTACTAACCATGGCATTACTGGACTTTATTGATCCCATAGACCATCCCTCAGATTTTTTTTTTTTTTTTTTTAAAGGCGTACTGTCAATAAAAACACAAGAGACACCAAAGCCAACAATCCAGATTATCTGAAGGCTGCTATTCAATGCAATCTGGACTCCCAGAAACCCCTGAGCGGCACCAGAGGCTCATTGCTTCCACGCCACAGCACACTGATGAATTCTTTAAAAAAGGAGCTGTAACCAAGTACGGAGCGCATAAAGAAAATAGATATTTCTGTATCATAAATCCTTTTAAAACATTCTAATATTCTAAGATATGCATTTTCAATATTTTGGAGTTGTAAGCCACAATTATCAAAATAATAAAAAAAAGTCACTGAAATACCAAAAAAAACATTGAACTTTTTCCATGATATTCTATTTTTAATTTTTTCCAATGTATCCATTTTCTGCCCTCTGGAAAGTGTCCTTGAGGTAGTAGTGAACACAACCCCAACGCTATTAGTGCAATAAGGTCAAAGGCTCAGACTGTTACACTGCAAATCATTCCATTTCTAATAGTGGTCAACTAGAGATGATATCTAATGCATTTACTGCAAATAACACTTCAGAAATGACAGCATTATACTACAGCTACTGCACTACAGAGTTGCCACAAGTTTCCTTGACACCAGTGGAAATCAGCATCCTTGCTGAGAGAAAGCCTCAGGTTTAGGCTTAGGTGCACTGCAAAACACAACTACTCAGCCAGTGCCAGTCAGTGTTCCACAGAAAAGACACTGTGCTCCACTGGGGTTTCCTTCTTGACAGAGATGATGCTCCAAACCCTCCAATGAGAGGCAACTGCACAGTTACTCCCACAGAGTGAAAACAAGAATGTTACTTTTGGTGTGTTCAGCTTTGTGGGTGCTTTTTTTTATTAAATGCCAGCAGAAATGGCAATCCCACTGAAGACCACAAAAATAATTACGTGCAGGTTGAGTGATCATGACAGTCCCTGGTTGGAGAGACTATGCTCAGGGTACACCAGGGTTTAATATTAACCCATTGTCGAAGAGAAGCAGAAAAAAAAAAAAAAAAAAAATTCAGACAACTGGGGTACTCTATTGGACAAGCAGGGGCGTAGCACCAAATTCTGGGCCATAGGTACTAGCCCTATTGAAGACACCCCACCACACACACAGTTATGTTTTTTTATTAACGCAAACACCAAATTTCTAATGTGTAGTCAAACCAGGTCTAATCATGTATACCTTAGATCATACCTGGGAGTCAGAACCCTTTTTAAATTTAGGGGGGCAATATTGAGTTGGGGGTCTGGGGGACCAAATTGCACCATTTTTCTAGAAAAATGGTGCAATTTGGTGCAATCCCGTCTGTTAAAATGCACAGGAATGCACCATTTTTCTAGAAAATGGTGCAAGTTGGTCCCCCAGACCCCCAACTCAATATAGGGGTGTGTGTGTGTGTGGGGGGGGGACTAAACTATTGTACAACTGTGCAAGAGTGGGAAGGGCCCTCAGAGATCTTTCAATATTACTGTTACATTTATGGGTGATTCTTTAACTACGGGCACTACTGGCCTTGTAAATGTAATTTCCACCACACCATTGCCTTACAATATAAAGTGCCTTGGGGCAACTATTTGTTGTGGTTTGGCGCTATATACATGTGCTCTGATGTCACTGTTTATCTCCATAGAAACAACCCAAACAATCTTTCATACAAACTGTTTAAAAGGACATTACAGTGTTGTGGTGGAAATTACGGCAATAGTGTGGGACAACTACATTTTGTTAAAAAAAAAAAAAATCACAACAGTTGTATGACATTGAATACCCCAATTATGTTTGAAGCTCAAAAGTCTGGTGATGCTGAAAAAAGGTGAAAAAGTCAGACTACTAGAACAAATTTCTTAACACTTTCACTGTAAAGATAACAAGTGTGAAATTTCCCCTTTTTTTGTTTTTCATACAATATGATCAAAGGACATAAGTGCCCATAGTCTAAGAATCACCCCTAAACAGAAAAAAAAACAAGGTTACAATGGGCTAAGGAAAAGTAATCGTGGACTGTGCATGAAAGTCATATTCAGTGATGAATCTCGAATCTGCATTGGGCAAGGTGATGTTGGAACTTTTGTTTGGTGCCGTTCCAATAAAATTTATAAAGATGACTGCCTGAAGAGAATGTGTAAATTTCCACAGTCATTGATGATATGGGGCTGCATGTCAGGTAAAGGCACTGGGGAGATGGCTGTCATTACATCATCAATAAATGCACAAGTTTACATTGATATTTTGGACACTTTTCTTATCCCATCAATTGAAAGGATGTTTGGGGATGATGAAATCATTTTTCAAGATGATAATGCATCTTGCCATAGAGCAAAAACTGAAAACATTCCTTGCAAAAAGACACATAGGGTCAATGTCATGGCCTGCAAATAGTCCGGATCTTAATCCAATTGAAAATCTTTGGTGGAAGTTGAAGAAAATGGTCCATGACAAGGCTCCAACCTGCAAAGCTGTTCTGGCAACAGCAATCAGAGAAAGTTGGAGCCAGATTGATGAAGAGTACTGTTTGTCACTCATTAAGTGGTGCAACAAAATACTAGTGATGTGTTGGAGCGTTCTTTTGTTTTTCATGATTCCATAATTTTTTCCTCAGAATTGAGTGATTCCATATTTTTTTCCCCCCTGCTTGGTCTAAAAAAGTAACCGTTACTGACTGCCACAATTTGTTTTCCTGATTTCTTATGTTTCTTAAAGCCAGAAAGTTGCCATTTGAAATGACTTTAGTTTTGTGTCATGTCTGTGATCTGCTTTTTTTCTACAAAATTAAACAACTGAATGAACATCCTCCGAGGCCGGTGATTCTATAATTTTTGGCAGGGGTTTTATATGTGGCCCTGCGACAGGCTGGTGTCCTGTCCAGGGTGCACCCTGCCTCACACCTTATGACTGCTAGGTTAGGCTCCAGCTCCCTATGACCCTTAACTAGTGTAAGCAGGTGTAGAAAATAGACAAATGGAAGTATTAAAAAAAAAAAAAATCCACAAACACAGCAGAAATTAAGTTTAATCATTTTACAAATGTATCATTTTGAGGTTTTATCTACAAGTAGAATAGAAGATGCTGAAAAGTAGGGGTTGACTGATATGGATTTATGGGCCAATACGATTCCAATTACTGACAAAGTTTGGAGACAGATACAGATACACAAAACTTTCTTTAAAATTTCAACCTTCACACAAAACATGCACAGAGCTATAAATAACAATTCTAAAATAACTAAAATACAGCCAACACAGCTCCAGTCTGCACACTGCTGTCTTCTTCTATGGCAGTCTGTAGAACAGGAGCCTTCAGCACTGATGAGGTGAACTTGTGATGTCTAACAAATCAAGCAGGGCTGTGGGAGGGACTTTACACCAAAGCAGAAAGCAGCCATTCATATTAAAATAGTGGTATGGGCCAACAGCTCCTCAGTGCCTGAAGTTTGTGGCCATTGACTCGATATGACTGGCCTTCACACATACGGGCAGAATAAATTAAAGTAATTAAAGATTTGTCATTACTGTAAAAGATGCAACTTAAACATTACGCATGTTTCATGTCATTTTGTTATGCTTAGTTCATAAATAATGAGTAAAGCTTGCTCATGGTACACTGTGTCACAAACAGGAAGTGTCAAATTTTGAGTCTACACTAATACAGGAAATGTCAAATGTGGAAGACTTTCTGGATCGAGAGTCCAGGAGATGAACCTGTTTTTCAGTATTGTTTTTGCCATGGTGTGTGTGATACCCCTGTAAGGTGTAACTGTCTCAATTTAAAAATAAAGACAAAGACGAGGTCTCGCATGAATAGAGGAGATCTTGCGGGAATTCAGTGGAAAGTCAACACTGAAGCTCGATATGGGTGATTCTTAGACTACAGGCACTTATGTCCTTTGATCATATTGTATGAAAAACAGAAAAAAGGGGAAATTTCACACTTTTATAGTTATCTTTACAATGAAAGTGGATTAGGAAATTTGTTCTAGTAGTCTATGATAACTTTCATCTTTTTTCAGCATCATTATACGCAAATATTGCTGTTTTGTGCTTGTCCCACACCCAGACTTTTGATCTTCAATGATAAAAATGAATGGTAAAGAAACGTTTTTTCCTAATGTTTTAAAATATCTCTGAATAAAATATCAGTAAAATAATTAAAACATAAGTGGGGTATTCAATGTCATACAACTGTTGTGATTTTTTTTTTTTTTTTTTTTTTAAATGTAGTTGTCCCATACTATTGCCGTAATTTCCACCACAACACTGTAATGTCCTTTTAAACAGTTTGTGGGTGATTCTTTAACTACAGGCACTATTGGCCTTGTAAATGTAATTTCCACACACCATTGCCTTACAATATAAAGCGCCTTGGGGCAACTGTTTGTTGTGATTTGGCGCTATATACATGTGCTCTGATGTCACTGTTTATCTCCATAGAAAGTACCCAATCTTTCATACAAACTGTTTAAAAGGACATTACAATGTTGTGGTGGAAATTACAGCAATAGTGTGGGACAACTACATTTTGTTTAAAAAAAAAAAATCACAATAGTTGTACGACATTGAATACCCCAATTATGTTTTGATTATTTTACTGATATTTTATTCACAGATATTTTAAGACATTAGAAAAAACGTTTCTTTACCATTCATTTTATCATTGAAGATCAAAAGTCTTGTTGTGGGACAAGCACAAAACAGCAATATTTGCATATAATGATGCTGAAAAAAGGTGAAAAAGTCATCATAGACTACTAGAACAAATTTCTTAATACACTTTCATTGTAAAGATAACTATAAAAGTGTGAAATTTCCCCTTTTTTTTCTGTTTTTCATACAATATGATCAAAGGACATAAGTGCCCGTAGTCTAAGAATGACCCTTGTATGAAAAATTGTTTGGGTAGTTTCTATGGAGATAAACAGTGACAGAGCACATGTATATAGCGCCAAATCACAACAGTTGCCCCAAGGCGCTTTATATTGTAAGACAATGGTGTGGTGGAAATTACATTTACAAGGCCAATAGTGCCCGTAGTTAAAGAATCACCCTTATGCCAAATTTTGAGTCCACAGTCAAACAGGAAATGATAAATGTTGAAGCCGAAGGGTAGTGGTGCTCCGATGGATCGGCAACCAATCATTATCGGCTGATTTCTGTGAAAAAGCATGTATTGGGGGCGGCTAATCATGTGTTTCATTGTTGATCACAAAAACCGACCGCCTATAGCTCATACTTTCAAACGGTTGGTGGCAGTCATGCACCATGTGGGTCTGCAAACCGCCCACAAACTCATAAGAAGAAGAAGGCAGCCCTGTGTGAGCGTATTGCGCAGGACCATGATAGCAAGCCCCAACAAGCATGTCTGCCATGTAGAACTTTTGTACAATCAGTCAGAGCAATGGAAAGTTTGCATCCTTGTGGGGGGGGAAGTGTAGTAAAAATGCTTTAATACAACTGATTTACTTAGATATTTAAAGAACAAACACTTCGAGGCTCATGGCAGAGTATGAAAAGAAGATCCGAGAGCAGCTACAGTCAGACAGCAGCTAACAGCCCAAGTGAAGAAACACTCAACTGTATGAGTGTAACAGTCAAAAGGCTACACAAGTAACTCAAAAAAAAACAACAAAACAAAAAAAACTTAATTCATTGTGTTAGATGACCAGCCTCTCTCAGGCGTAGAAGACACCGGGTTGCACCAACTGCTCTCACTTGGAGCCCTGTTATGTGCTACCAGGACCGAAAAGAAAGAAAAAGGTAAACACTTATTTTTTCTTTGACAATGCAGAACAGTTTGCTCATGCACAAAACAGAAGCCATGCTCAGGTATTTTTGATTCAGTAACTTATGACCTTAAGACAAAAAAAAAAAAAAATCAAAGTAAGTATTTTTCTTTGAATTGAGACCCATTATGAAGACCAATGTCTAGTGCAATATAATCCAAAATTTTATTCATGCATCTCTAGCCAATTTTTTTGGTGACAATATTAAGACAAAGAAGCAAAGTCACATTTTGACCGTCACGGACTCTACAATAGAAAGGATATCCTTAATACAAGAGTAATTTATTTTACTATTTACTTATAAAAAAAAAGGTGTTTTGGTTATAAGGCTTAACAAACTGTATTCTTCAATATAGATAGAGCACTTCATCATGGATACTCAGACTCATCCATGTACTATTTTAAAACTATGTCACGGACTCTACACACGTAGCGTCCGTGACAGGGTGCTACCTAGAGCCTTCATCATAACAGGTATAGGACCTAATTATTTATTCCATTCAACTTACATCCTTTAATTATCCTAACATAGGACAATAAAACTACCTAAGTTACATTCACCATGCTATTATTTTTAAATATAGGCATGTCACAGACTCTACAGGATTTTCTGAACATCTGAGACCATGCAGTGTGATCGCCAAAAACAAAATATTGCTCTGGCCGCATTAAATCTTTATTTTTTTAGACACCCTTGAGACTTCAAATAACATTATTTAAAGACCAAAGGATGACTTTTTATTGTTTTCATTCAGCACTTCCATTCAATATTGTCTTGAAAATGAAATTTTCCAACGGTGTAACTCATTTCTGTAAAACTATGTAGCTGTCTCTCGGATCACCTGAAATTGATGAATGGGTGATTCTTTAACTACGGGCACTATTGGTCTTGCAAATGTAATTTCCACCACACCATTGCCTTACAATATAAAGCACCTTGGGGCAACTGTTTGTTGTGATTTGGCGCTATATACATGTGCTCTGATGTCACTGTTTATCTCCACAGAAACTACCCAAACAATCTTTCATACAAACTGTTTAAAAGGGACATTACAGTGTTGTGGTGGAAATTACGGCAATAGTGTGGGACAACTACATTTTGTAAAAAAAATAACAGTTGTATGACATTGAATACCCCCAATTATGTTTTGATTATTTTACTGATATTTTATTCAGAGATATTTTAAAACATTAGAAAAAAAAAAAACGTTTCTTTACCATTCATTTTTATCATTGAAGATCAAAAGTCTGGGTGTGGGACAACCACAAAATGGCAATATTTGCATATAATGATGCTGAAAAAAGGTGAAAACTACTAGAACAAATTTTTTAACACTTTCATTGTAAAGATAACTATAAAAGTGTGAAATTTCCCCTTTTTTCTGTTTTTCATACAATATGATCAAAGGACATAAGTCCTGTAGTTTAAGAATCACCCGAAATTTTCTGAAAATAGAAAACAGATTTGTTTATATCATAGAAAAACATTTACATAAATGACTACCACACCTTTATTGTTATACAATAAAACATGGTGCATCAATTTTAAATTGACACAGAATAACGCCTAATTTCATTAAAAAATGCACCACATTTCTGGTCATAACTTGTTAAATATTAGGATTAATCAAACCATTTTTTCGGGAACATGACGTTTTTTTTCATATGCAGAAAGCAAAAGTACATCTTCATGACATATGATTTAGTGTTTCTGATATGATAACATCTGTATTTTGTATCTATAGCCTTGATTGTGACCGACCCGTCGACATTATTATGTTCACTAAGGATGTAATAAAATCTGCATTTGTCCATCTGTCATGTAGCAGGATTACGTCAAATCTACTGCACGGATTTTCACGAAATTTTCAACACAGATTAGGCCAAGGAAGACTCCACAAAATTTTGGAGGTGATCTGGATCAAGTTTCACTTTGTATATTATATATAGTATAAATTAAGGTGATCTTAAACATTACTCTTGGGGGGGGGGGACAACAACTGACTGGCCACTTGAAATTTCAATAGGCGGCCAGGTAGGAGTCAACTGAAGAATTACACGTGTTGAAGTTTAAAAAGGCTCCAATGATATTGAAAACTACATCCCATTAGTGTGAACCATCTATGGCTAAACTCTATGGAGTTATGGGGTAAAGACAGCAAGAATGGTGTCAGTCAATTTCAGTTTGTACAGGGGTCAAAAGTTAAAGTTGCCCCAATTTTGGTAAAAAGTGATGTAAATTGGTCAAGTTAATATGGTTTTAAAAAGGAAGAGTTTGCACCTGGTGCGCAGTTACTCAAGAGATAAATATTCAGATTTTGAACTGTGTGCCACTAAAAACCAGGAACTTCCCAATGAGTCACGACATTGGAGAAGGAGGAAGTGACATCAGTGCCAGAACCATTATCTTAACAGTCCCATTAATTTATGGATTTTTCTAGGCTACTGACAGCCCCATTTCCACCGAGTGGTTCGGGTCGGTGAAGCACTTTTTTTAATATACGTGTCAGAACGGTTAATTCTCACCGACAATCCTTTTGATTGGCAGGTGTAGCACTTTTATCGACGTGCGCGCTCACACGGTGTTGGTGGGTTCTCCACAGTCTTAACTTCCAGCGCAAACAGCAGAGACTCGATCCATCAGCTGCAGACGCAATGAACGGATTACACCTGTAGTTGACTGCGCTGGTCGTGGATCAGTACAGCAGAGATTCGAACCATTATAGACTTTTCTTCAGCCAGGACAACAAATTAAATTTTCAGACATTTTCATCAGACTGAACATTATCTCACTGAAACGGACAGGTAAGACTATTATTTTCTCCTTGTGTAAATGTTTTTAATATTAAATGTGTTGCATTACAAACATACAGTACACTAACTGTATTCAAGAAGGAAACATTTATTTTAAAAAACAGGTGATATTTTCAGTCCCTTGTGACATTTTTCAGATTTGAATGTCTCGTCACTTTTTTCTGAAGTCACAGATAGTATGTTTTTTTTTCCTAATCAGTTGATTAGACCAAAGAGCATCACCTTTACCCACATGCCAAAATCACCTGCAATATTTATTTATAATCACCATTCTGTGTTCTGAACTCTGCCAGTATTGTCACTGTTGTCATACTGAAGGTTTTCCTCTAAGGTTTAGTCTCGCTCATTGTCATCTAAATAAGGTTCAAAACCGTAAGGCTGTGTCCTCCACAGTTTATTCAGACTGGACTTAAAAAAAGCTCCACACTAGAAAAGAAAAATCACCCGAAAACAGCTCGACCTCCGCCATGTTTACAACTGGGCTTGAATCAGCAGGTCCTGTTCTTGTGATGATGTAACAACGATATGGTCGTGGCTGGGGGCTGAAAGAGCGCAGGCTTCAGACAGCTGTTGGTTATCCTTCACCCACGCACTTATTGACTTTTATTGTTCAGGATTCTTAAAATATCAGCATATCATTTTTAGTGATTTGTACACATTTTTGGTGTCACCTACTCTTTAACCCAGTCATAGATTAGCCAGGAATTAGGTGGAGTGTGGTACCACTAAGATGACAACATCCTGAGCTGTTCTTCATAGGTTTTGAAGCCTATGTGATAACTTGGGCGGGGGGTCCATTAATGGTCAGATGGCCATAGACACAGCACCACTGAATTATTGAAAACAACACTTTCAACAGTCAGGCTGTTTGTTTCCTGGGTCCTCTGCCCTCTGGCAGTATCGCTACAAGTTACCACAGTGCAACTTCACATTCACTGAATTCATACATCAGATGAGTGAAATAAGTTCTCACCTGTAGCTTGTCTTGTGGAATGTGAAGCCAATGGTTAAATGAGTGAGCAAGTTTTTTTCTCATCTGTTTTCCTGGGGGGCAAAAAACAACATGAAAACACATACTGCCAGTGTAAAATAAACAGAATATATTTCAGTAAGAGTGCAAGCATTGAAGTACAGGGATTTACTAAAGCATAATAAATAATCTCCATAAGGTCAAGTCTGCGCATGTGCTACCTTCACCACATTAAAGAAGTGCCCTTCACCCAAACAGGCAACCAACCGGTGCATCACTGCCTCTTTAAGGTCGCCATCTACAGTCAGGTCCATAACTAGTTGGACTGTGTCTGGACACAACCACCATGGTTCCCAACCTGAGGTCCAGAACCCACCTTGGGGTCAATAGGTTTTTGGCAATTAGAAGTACACAACACTCTACATAAGGTCATACTCACTTTTTATTTGGCTTAAAATAGAAAAAGATGGACCACATCAACTGCAGCAGAAGTTTGAGCAACACAGCAGTCAGGGCTTACATCTGGATACAGAGGCAAATATTGACTTCGTGCACAAAACAGGAGCCTCTGGAAGCTAACTGTGGCTATCTGAGCAAATACTGTACATTAGAATTGCTATGCCAACATCACAGACCACTTAGGGTGGCACATTTATTAAAACACACACCTGCTTTGCTGCTCTATGAACACTTGTTTCCCTTTTTTCTTTCCCAGTCAGGCTTACTTTTGTTTATAGACATTTTAGAGTTTAAAAACATTGAATTACTATTAATTATGCAGGCCTGCCATCTAGTCACTCGGCAGCCATGTTACCTCCCCAATATCGCTACACTTTGAGGTCTGTCAACTATCCTAAAACTCCTAGCTTTACTAAATAAGGGCTATTAAATGAAAGTAACCATAGTGTCAGCTGATATTGCTGTTAATAAATCTTAAATATTTGTGTAAGTTGTGATGCAATGTTGAGATGTCAGTGCTAGGACTTCAATTCCTTCATTGCTGATTATTAATCATTAATACAATCAGTCTACAAAAGTTTGTTCTTCCTCCCAGATAGCAGGGCAGCATCGTATAATTAATAGCCATCCCCTCCCCTTGTCTCCCCCTGGTTGATCAGGAATCTCAATGGTTCAGTTAGGGTAGTATCTCCCGTTGCTGTGACAGCCTGTGAACAGCATCAGAGAAAATTTGCACAGTTCGGTGCGAGGTTTGCAGCTTTTCACAGCTGCCTTGCTTGAGTGGTGGGGCGGCACCTGCACATTGCTTGATTTTTGAACAGACCAAAAAATCCGCACGCTAAACTCTTTCACCAAGTCATCAGGCAGGCACCTTGTACGCCTCACCACATAGTCTCTGCGACTCAGAACATGTGGGACTACTTGTGAGGGGCTGACACACACACACACACACACACACACACACACACACACACACACACACACACACTTTCCTTTTATATGATTGAAGAACAGTGCTTCGGGAAGCAGCCAAACAGAACAGGATGCATACATTAACCTGTAACATGATAACTAAGCATGACAGATGGTGCAAACTATTCCTTATTAGAACCCTATTAACCCAACAATAATTTGCATCTTTTTTTTTTTATACTGAATTTTAGCAACTTTAACTTTTGACCCCTGTACAAACAGAAATTGACCTTTGTCACCAGTTTTTGCTGTTTTTATCCCATAACATTCCAGACAGTCCAAACTATACCTTTTTGGAATCGTTATGATCAGACAAGTAATGATATAGTTTTCAGCATGATTGGAGCATTTTTAAAGTTTGACTTTTGTGCAATTCTTCATTGACCCCTACCTGGCTACAGTTACCACCCTGGGATGGCTATGCTACATTTTTGTGTAGGCCATGATACACTGAGCCTGGATTCTAAGTGTTGTTTATTCCCCTTAAGTGGTACTGATTTGGTCAAAATTGATGAGCGGCTCATGAACTAAAATTCATTGCTCTGTGTCTGAACTCTAACCTGGACTGCTGTGGCAGACACTTTACACCTTATAATAGTTATTGTCAAAGATTATCCAACCAACAATAATCCTGGAATTAATGTTGCATATAATTTGTAACCAATATGTAATGACAGACATCTTATTTTACCAGGTTAGTCTCTTCTACAAGGGAGAACTGGACAATTATAAAGTTTCCAATTCACTTAACCTGCATGTTTAGACATGGGAGGAAGCTGGAGCACCCACCCAAATACCCGGAAAACATGCCAACTCCACACAATGGCCACAAGTGGAAATCGATCCCATGACCTTCTTGCTGCGAGTAGGGCTGGGTATAGATTCAAATTTCAAGAAGCAATCCGATTCAGAATTGATTAGACATTTATCTGGGTTAGTGTTATTAAAACTGTTTTTGAGCTGTTACCTGATTGTCTAGTTATGCAACATATTAATACTTGTATAATATTGACATTTGTCAACAAATTAATGAAGTATTTGTGGTTAATGATGGTTATAAGACTGATGAAAATGGAAAGAAGCAATCCCCCTCCCAGAATGACAGACTAGCATTTTTATTTTACAAAACATGCTGTACACCTGGTTCATTGCTCCTGACATGTACATTTCTACACTGTTTTGGGCTGATGTGCTTTTCTTTTGGTTTTAAAGTAAAGCTGTAACAAAAAAAAATAAATAAATAAAAAATAAAAAAAAAAATCACAAAATTCAGCCCTCAAAATGCAGGCAGTAGTATTTCAGAGACTTATTTAAAAATTTTCCCCGGGGGAGAATGCCCCCGGTCCCCCCTACAATACTTGCGCCTGCAGTGCTCACTGTGCGGCTGTGGGAAGACTTCTCCTGCAGCAGGAGAACGTGGCTATAGGAAAAGTTCTTTTGCAGCATTCTGTGCAGCAAGCGCTGGGGGAAAAGAACTTTTCTTCTCCTGTAGAACTTTTCTATAGCTGCACAGCAAGCTCTGGGGGATAAGTTCTCCCACAGTCCACACTGTCCCACAGAAAAGCCACGTTATATGGGGGGGGAGACTGAAATGTGGACAATTCTCTTCCTGCCTGCAACAACAGACAAGAGTTCTGGTAGTCACAACTGATATCTTTAAATACCTTAAAAACTTTTAACCATTCCATGTTTTATGTAGTTTTTATGATTATGTATTGTGTGCAGTTGTGAGTTTTACAGATGTTATAAAGACTGGCATTTGACTGAAACCACTACACAAACAAAATGTTTTATTCATTATTACCCACCACGATGACTGCATAAAATTTTATAGCAACTGGACTCCCTGCTAGATGTTAACCACTAAATTAAAGTGATTTTTTTTTAAAACCAGGTTTGAAGAGTGAAGACTGTGGTATACCAGATACAGTAGTGTTCAGAATAATAGTTCTATGTGACTAAAAAGATTAATCCAGGTTTTGAGTATATTTCTTATTGTTACATGGGAAACAAGGTACTAGTAGATTCTCACAAATCCAACCAGACAAAGCATTCATGATTCTTAAGGCTATGAAATTGGCTATTAGTGTAAAAAAAAAAAAAAAAAAAGTAGAAAAAAAAGGGGGTGTTCACAATAATAGTAGCATCTGCTGTTGATGCTACAAACTCAAAACTATTATGTTCAAACTGCTTTTTTTTAGCAATCCTGTGAACCACTAAACTAGTATTTAGTTGTACAACCACAGTTTTTCATTTCTTCACATCTGTGAGGAATTAATTATGTTGGTTTGGAACCAAAATTTTGCTTGTTTACTAGGGTGCTTGGGGTCACTGTCTTGTTAAAACACCAATTTCAAGGGCATGACCTCTTCAAGTATTTTGACATATCCAAAGTTCCATGATACCTGGTATGCGATTATATAGGCCCAACACCATAGTAGGAGAAACATGCCCATATCGTGATGCTTGCACCAACATGCTTCACTGTCTTCACTGTGAACTGTGGCTTGAATTCAGAGTTTGGGGGTCGTCTCACAAACTGTCTGCGGCCCTTGGACCCAAAAAGAACAATTTTACTCTCAGTCCACAAAATATTCCTCCATTTCTCTTTAGGCCAGTTGATGTGTTCTTTGGCAAATTGTAACCTCTTCTGCACGTCTTTTATTTAACAGAGGGACTTTGCGGGGGATTCTTGCAAATAAATTAGCTTCACACAGGCGTCTACCTGTCACAGCACTTACAGGTAACTCCAGACTGTCTTTGATCATCCTGGAGCTGATCAATGGGTGAGCCTTTGCCATTCTTCTATCCATTTTGATGGTTTTCCATTTTCTTCTACGCGTCTTTTTTTTTTTGTCCATTTTAAAAGCATTGGAGATCATTGTAGGTGAACAGCCTATAATTTTTTTGCGCCTGCATATATGTTTTCCCTTCTCCAATCAACTTTTTAATCAAACTACACTGTTCTTCTGAACAATGTCTTGAACGTCCCATTTTCCTCAGGCTTTCAAAGAGAAAAGCATGTTCAACAGGTGCTGGCTTCATCCTTAAATAGGGGACACCTGATTCACACCTGTTTGTTCCACAAAATTGACGAACTCACTGCCTGAATGCCACACTACTATTATTGTGAACACCCCCTTTTCTACTTTTTTTTTTTTAACTAATAGCCCAATTTCACAGCCTTAAGAGTGTGCATATCATGAATGCTTTGCCTTGTTGGATTTGTGAGAATCTACTGGTACCTTGTTTCCCATGTAACAAGAAATATACTCAAAACCTGGATTAATCTTTTTAGTCACATAGCACTACTATTATTCTGAACACTACTGTATACAGCCTAAGAGCAGTACCATGAAGCACTTTGAAGCTTCATGTGTGAATGTGCTTTACAAATAAAGTAGTTATTATAAAACAAAGAATGTTCAATCTAGAGAGACCTAGACCTCTTACTTGGAGGACTGAGAATCTTCATTAAAATAGATAAAGAATGCACATCCAGCATACATCTAAAATAAGTGTTATTACTTAAAGGATTTTCTAAGGGGTACCACTTCTACTAAAATGTGAAGCTTCACATGTTCACCCCTGTGGTGTACAGTGAACTACGAGGTCTGTCCAAAAAGTATCAGACCTTTTTATTTTTTTCAAAAACCTTATGGATTTGAATCACGTGTGCTTGCATGAGCCAACCTTGAACCTTCGTGTGCATGCGTGAGTTTTTTCATGCCTGTCGGTTGCGTCATTCCCCTGTGAGTAGACTTTGAGTGAGCACTGGTCCTCCCCCCTTGTTGGATTTTCATTGCGAGCAAAATGTCTGAACGATTGGAGCAGCGCTGAATCAAATTTTTCCAGAAACTGTGAGAGACAGCCAGGTGGAAACCATTCGGAAGATTCAAACGGCTTTCGGTGGCTTTTCAGTCAAGTGAGTATCCGAGGAATTGTGTAAGAGCTGGACATGTCACAACATGTCCTGTGAGACTTCCAACTTCCGCACGTCTTTCATTACAAAATCTCCTGTAACAGTGGAATGTGCCGAAAAAGTGCTGATGTCCACGTCTTCTGCAATTTCTCTGGTAGTCAGACGACGTCCTGGATCAACACAGCATTCACTTTGGAAATGATCTGGTCGTTTCAGCCTGTCGATGGCCGCTCGGAGCGCGGCACACCCTCCGCCATTGTGCGCCGTCTTTAAACCGGTTGTAACACTCCTTAATCTGTGTGATGCCCATAGGATTGTCACCGAAAGCCGTCTGAATCTTCCGAATGGTTTCCACCTGGCTGTCTCTCACAGTTTCTGGAAAAATTTGATGCAGCAAAGCTCCAAATCGTTCCACCTCGCAATGAAAATCCAACGAGAGGGGAGGACCAGTGCTCACACAAAGCCTGCTCACAGGCGAATGATGCAACTGACGGGCGTGAAAAAAAAAATCACGCATGCGCATGAAGGTTCAAGGTTGGCTCATGCAAGCACACGATTCAAATCCATATGATTTTTGAAAAAAATAAAAAGGTCCGATACTTTTTGGACAGACAGACCTCGTACATCAATAAAGCCATGTTTAATTATTCTTTTCCTGGATGTGCACCACTATAAACAGAGATACCAGCTTTAAAATGCACCATGGATAGTTATCTTGACTGTGTGGTGGCTGGACATCACTCACGGAGCAGAGCGATGCACACCAACACTACACACCAATACTCCTAAAGGCTTCACAGATCTTGCTTATTGGCTAAAAGCCTAGCAGAACAGAGTCAGGGCCACGACAACTGCTCTACCCGCTGAAGTATTTGGAGCTGATCTGCAACAGAACCAGAGAACTTTAGTGTGAATTCTGTGCATAAATTAAACTTTCCATGTGCCACATATGAAAGAAGACTGGAAGTCACAGAGCAGACAACATTTATTCAAACTCAAAAGAATCATTGTAAGGATGCTTTACATCTGTGATGCAAATACTCCTCTCAGAGTTACAAATCCTGCTATTCAAAGTAGCTACAGTAAAACTCTCGTATCACATTATGATTTTACCCCACTCCCAGCCCAATTATACCAATATGTAATTCAGCCAACTGCTTCTCATTTAGTCCTTCCTGTGTGGCATTTCTGTTCTTGCCATGTGAGCGTGGGTTCCTGCCAGATACTCTGGCTATCTCACACTTCCATAGACATGCAGGTTAGATGAAGTGGAAGCTTTGACTTGACCGCAGGTGTGTGTGTACACGTGTCTGTATGTGACCCTGTGATAGACTGGTGTCATATCCAGGGTGTATCCCGCCTCTTGCCCTATGACTGATGGAATGGGCTCCAACGCCTCCCCAGTGCCCCTTGATTGGGGTAAGACAAGCTTCAAGCATTGAGTTACATTTTTCTGACATGGGCGTGAAAAAAAAAAAAAATCTCAGGAAACCAATTTTTTAAGTATCTGTTTCATTTTTGTGGCATTATTAGCAGAAAATAGTTGGCTTTCGATCAATAACCTTTCTGTAGTTATGAAAACGTTATTAAAAAAAGTACTGATATATGGTGAAAAATCGCATGAAATTGCTGTTTTTTTAGTTGAAAATTTCGGACAGTGCCACCTATTTTGCCCTGTTATACATTTTCTATTTATATAGGCACCCAAAAAGTTTGCATGGAACTCAAACCATATTTGAAATTTCAAAACTCCAGTTTTTAGGTATTCCATTACAATTTGTCCAAGAAAATCATTGCCAAATGTCAAACAAACAAAGTTGAAAATCACAACAAAATTTAGACATTGGAGCCAAAAGCGGAACTTCTAATACTTGTCTACGCCAAATTATTCATGGTAAAATTTTGATATTTCACACAAACATTGTGAACATAATATGTTAATACACAAAATAATCAATTTTTATCTATTGGTAAATACAGCGTGCTTATGTCACAAAGTAGACAGCCAGCCATAGCAGAAGTTGAAAGCGTGGAAAAAAAAATAAATACTGCCCTGTCTTTTAAAAAAAAAAAAAAAAAAAAAAACCCACACACCTCAAAAGATTTTCATCCTAGCTCAATGAAAACATCTATTGCCAAATATGAGGTCTGTTAAACTATCCAACCTTTTTGTTTTTTGCAAAAACCATATGGATTTGAATCATGTGTGATTGCATCAGCCAAGCTTGAACCTTCGTGCGCATGCTTGAGTTTTTTCACGCCTGTCGGTTGCATCATTTGCGTGATGAAGCCTCACAGGACATGTTCTGGCATGTCCAGCTCATCCACAATTTCTCGGATAGTCACACGACTGAAAAGCCACCGAAAGCTGTCCTGTGAGACCAACACGGAGGTGCTTTTGTCCCGCACCATTCGCGGCTCTGTGGCGCATTCCTCTGCTCCTCTTTCCATGACAAAAACTCCTGTAACAGTAGAATGTGCCAAAAAAGTGCTGATGTCCACGTCTTCTGCCATTTCTGTGGTAGTCAGACGATGTCCCGGATCAACACAGCCTTCACTTTGGAAATGATCTGGTCGTTTCAGCCTGTCGATCGCCCTCGGAGCGCGGCGCGCCCTCAGCTGCTATGGGCGGTCTTTAAACCGGTTGTAACACTCCTTAATCTGTGTGATCCCCATAAAATCGTCCCTGAAAGCCATCTGAATTTTCTGAATGGTGTCCACCTGGCTGTCTCAGTTTCTGGAAAAATTTGATGCAGCAAAGCTCCAAATCGTTCAGACATTTTACTTGCAATAAAAATCCGACAAGGGGGGGTAAACGACGAGAGACTCCACCCATCCTCACACAAAGCCTGCTCACAGGCGAATGACGCAACTGACAAGCGTGAAAAAACTCAAGCATGCGCACGAAGGTTCAAGCTTGGCTGATGCAATCATATGTGATTCAAATCCACATGGATTTGCAAAAAATAAAAAAAGGTCAGATAGTTTTCTAACAGACCTCGTATATGTCAATGAGATTTTATTTAGATTTCTGCATCTCCTGCATTTTTTTGTGATTATTATTATTATTTTTTTATTTATTTTTTTACAAAGACCTTCACCGTGGTGCTGTAGAGGTATTTTTGAAGACATGATGTATGTCATGAGAGTTTAGATCTATTTCTGAAACAGATATTTATCACCAGGAATGATGTTCCTGCTTACTACAGAAAAAGCACACTGCTCAGGTCAACCAATAATACTGTCATTGTCCAGTGGTATGGAAATGGACCTTCAGCATGATTAGGTCTTCAAATGTTGATCTTCTAGCTGAGAATAGAGTTGATGCAAGCAGGGCTTCTCACAATGAAAATACATTGCACCGCTACCATATGGCACTGTCTGAGCTGAGACAGGACTAAAATGTTAAAGAATTTCAAGAAAATAAGTTCATATGTTAGATTAGCAACCTATGGTGAAACTGCTGTTTCATAGGTCTGTAAAACTTAGTTACTGCCAAGGTTACATATAGCTTCGGTTAAGTTCAGATAACTTTTTTGGATAAAGATTTTGTATCAATTCTTTCGATTATGAATATTGATAAGTATTTTGTTCAGCTAGAAACAGTATTTTTATTGTGTTATAAGAAAGTTTATTTTTTTGGCTTCTATATCAGTAAAATGTAACTCAGTACTTGAACCATGTCATAAGTGGGTAAAGAAAACAAATAATTTCGCCCTGGTTTAAACTGAATACGTCATACAATATTTCTACTAAGTGCATACTGGCACCTTACAATTCTTTCATGCATTTTGGTGATCCTGCGACATAAAAATTGAGCACCTGTGTGACAGCAGCACGAGATAGGACTTCTCAGCTGAACAGCAGCATCACCTTATTCTCCCCAATGCCCTTCACTGAAGGAGAGGCTCACCTGGCAGTTGCAGCAAGTAGCTGTAGGGCTCCAGAAGTATTCGCTCGGACGACGAGTCCATGTCCATCGTTTCCAATTCACACGTCTACTGGAAACACAAAAGGTGCTATTCAATAAACAAAATCCAAGTGCAATTTCAGTACAATGCACTTGTTCACCGACTTATGCACTAAATCTAACATAACTTAAATACATGTACAACTTCCTATATCAATCCATCTCACACCGACCTAGATAACTAGGTTTTTGGTTACTGATCCTGTTTGAACATAACCTTTCAGAAGCATGTCACTGAAATACACGAAATCCGAAGTAAAAAAAAAAAGCCACACACACAACAAAAAAACTATTATTCTTAGCAACTTTAGTAGTAAACATACAACCTGTACATGAAAAACACTCATGTCCACAGACATGCTGTACAGTGCAAGTTGTCTGTTTTAAGATCACCTCCACCCAGAATAAATAGAAAGCAGTTATGTCTTTTTGTGATCTGTAGCTTAAAAAAGAAAACACAACAAGTCCCCTGGTCCCCACAAAGCAGTAAGACAAAGTGTCGGGGATCACCCAAGTACAGCCTTATGCTCAATATGAATGAAATTTGTCAACTGGTTCTTGAAATATTGCACTAACAACGCTGGCAATGACAATATCTTTAATATCTCACGGTGACCTTGAAATAAACTGCAAGGTCGCCATAATCAACTGGTGTCATGGGAACGCTCACGTATATGCCTATGCTAAATATGAAATAAATTTGTCAACTGGTTCTTGAGATGCCACACTAAAAAAAGGGGGTAAAAGGTATACAATTATAATCAAATCCAAACTGTGATGTTCGGATTCAAACCTACATCCTAAAATATAGCCACACCCACAACATCCACATACTATATAAGTTTATAATACATTGTTTATCAAGGAAACCAACTCAGAATAGTTAGACTAAGTACATATACCACAGTATAGAGGAATTTAATTTCACCAAAACTGGCTCTGAGGTAATGTTAGATGTGCAATATAGAAATGCTGTTCAATTACAGGTGGCTGTAAACCAACGGTAAGTTGGGAGTTCTGCTGGGTCATGTTCAACAAACTGTTATCTGAAAAATATGGATACAAAAACGAATGCATGCACAGTCAAAAACTGGTCCAAATAACATGTCAGACTGTAAAAACTTCACTTTAATATTTACAAAATTTCCCAGACCCCCGGTGGACACACCTGTGGTGCATAAGCACTGGCTTTGCTGGTGCAAATCAGTACTGCAGGTGCTCATTAAAAGTTAGCCGATTCAAACTACCTGTTTGGAAAATCCCAAGTGCATCTCCTTTTTTTGACTTTAAAGACTACCCCTACACTTTCTTCTCAAAGCCAACTGCACATTCAGATCATGTTATTTGTTCAGCTTGGCAGATGGTTCATTTGCTTAAAAAAATAAAACAAAGTTGTAGCTTGTTGTTTACCTCCCTGAAGTTTGAAGCTACGGTTTGCTGAAAGACAGTTTTTCCGCTTATGATTTATTTAGCCATGAACATGAATCTGTGGATATTGTTCCCACATTCCTGCAGTTTGATGCTGCTGTTAAATGTAATATTACACTGCTTCCAGTGATTCATATTTCAGGGAGTTATTGACCTTTATTTTTGAAAGAGTGAACTCTGCACTAGTTTTCTGCCAAGGGCAGCAGGAGAAAATGCAATGAAAGAGTGAACTCTGCACTAGTTTTCTGCCAAGGGCAGCAGGAGAAAATGCAATGAATAGAATCTGTCATTGTAACATCAACGAAATTAAAAATGCTAGAGCAGTCAGTGCAACAACATTCAGATCATATAAAACTACAAGACTCAAACTATAAAAGCATAAAATATCTATAAATAATTACAATACAAACCAGCAAACAGTCAACCAAACATTCAACATTAATTGCACAATCCTTTAGTTGGACTAGTAGCAGTGTTACATTTTGGCTTTACTGAATGTGGTTATTGCTGCGGGATAAAAGCTGTCTCTGAACCTGTTCGTCCTTGTTTTGATTGATCTGTACCGTCTGCCTGAAGGTAACAGTTCAAACAGGGTGACCAGGGTGTGAGATGTCCTTTATAATATTCTTTTTTTTTTTGAGGTGCAGTTCTTCCAGAATGAAAAGAGAGCAGTCGATCTTCTGGGCCGTGTTGTTGACCCTCTGCAGTGCTTTCCTCTGCGCAACTGTACAGCTGGTGTACCACACACATATACACATGTCAGTATGCCCTCTCTGGAGCACTGGTAAAAGGACACCAGCAGTCTGATGTTCTTTCTGAGCACCCTCAGAAACTGCAGTCTCTGCTGGGCCTTTTTCAGCAGCTCAGAGGTGTTCACGCTCTAGGACACATTCTCAATGTGGACTCCCAGGAAGTGGAGGTCTGCCACCCTCTCCACACAGTCCCTGCTGATAAGATGTAATGTCCATTTTTTTTTCTTCCTGAATATTATCAGCTCCTTGGTTTTTGAGATGTTGAGGAGCAGGTTATTCTACCTGCACCACCCTATTAGCTGCTGCACCTCGTTCCTGTAGGCAGACTCATCCCCTCCAGAGAGGAGGGCCCACCACTGTGGTGTCATCCGCAAACTTGATGATGGCGTTACTTGCAGCATGGAGGACTGTGGCTACAGCGTCCTCTGTTGATCTGTTTGCACTGTACACAAACTGGTGGGGGTCAAAACTGTGGGGCAGGAGTGATGTGACCCCTGACCAGTTTCTCAAAACATTTCATTACCAATGGGGTGAGTGCAACTGGCTGGTAGTCATTAAGGCTGGAGATGTGAGGTTTCTTGAGCAGGGGGATTATGGTGGAGGACTTCAGACAGGATGGGACTGGTTAAAAAAAAAAAAAAAAAATCATGGTGAAGACTCCAGCCAGCTGGTCTGCAGAGTCCTTTACCACCCGTCCTGAGACACCATCAGGTCCAGAAGCCTCTCTCTGGTTGATGGCCCGCAGCGTGCGCCTGACCTCATGCTCCTCCACTAGGAGGGTAGAGTTGCTGTGGGCCATGGGGTGTAATGTAGCTGCCCCCTGTGGCTCCACCTCAAAGCGGGCAAAGAAGAGGTTCAGCTCCTCTGCCAGCGCGGTATCACCTTGAGCAACTCCAGGGTTGCTCCTGTAGTTGGTGAGATGCTGGACACCCTGCCACACCTGCCTGCTGCTGTCCAGGTGGTCCTCAATTTTCCTCCTGTAGTTCAACTTGGCCTCTTTGATGCCTCTCTTCAGGTCAGCTCGGGCCGAGCTGCAGACAGCCCTGTTGCCAGACCTGAAGGCAGTGCTCCTCTCCCTCAGCAGCTGCTGGACCTCCTGGGTCATCCAGGCTTCTGGTTGGGGTAGACCCAGATGAGTTTATCCACTGTGACAATGTCTGCACAGTTCTTAACATAACACAGAACACTGTCTGCAAACACTTCCAGGTCTGTATTTCTTGAAAACATCTCAGTTGGTCCCGTCAAAGCAGTCCTGGAGCTGCTGAGAGGCACCCTCCGGCCAAGTCTTTACAGTCTTCATGGTGGTAAGAGCAGTTTTCGTGAGGGGGCATATGAAGGAATTAAAAGCACAGACATGTGATCAGACTGGCCCAGGTGTGGTAGTGGTCTAGCCCTGTAGTCCAGTCTGATGTAGACCTTGTCCAATGTGTTAGCTCCTCTCATAGCACACAACATGCTGCTTGAACTTAGGGAGCACTTCCTCCAAGTCTGCATGTTTAAAGTCCCTTGCTATGATGTGCACAGCGTCAGGATATGTGCTCTGCTGACTGCTAATGCTGCCATGTAAATACCTGATAGCCGAGTTAGCATTAGCATCCGGTGGTATGTAGGCAGCAGTAATCATGACCACAGTGAACTCTCTCTGGAGATAAATGGGCCTGCATTTAACAGTCACATACTCCAGGTCCAGGGAGCAGTGAATGTCTATAGTTACTGTATTTGTACACCAGTTATTGATGTGCACACAGAGCCCCTTCCTCTGCTCTTAGTAGAGTCTGATGTCCTGTCTTGACCCTGTGCAGTGTAGCCTGCTAGCTCGATAGAGTCCCAGATGGATAAATTAAGCCAGGTCTCTGATCAGCAGAATGCATGCATCCTTCACAGTGTTGCTGGTTGCCATCTGTAGCCTCAGTTCATCCATCTTATTTGTGAGAGATCTGGCGTTCATGAGAAAGAAGCTGGGGAGCGGTGGTCTGTGTGGCTGCCTCCATAGCCTAGCTAGCACGCCGACCCGGTAGCCTTGCTTCTGCCTTCTCTCACAGCGCCGCCTTCACCTCCTCCCCACAGGGATGGTAATCCATGGAGAGCCGGGGCTCCTTGCTATAGCCACCAGAAATGTCATGAGAGGCAATACTCGGCTGTTAACACTCTGTCCATAACAAACTCCTATCTTAAGGAGATCGTGCCGACTGTATGTTCGCCCAACAGGATGTACACAGAACACACACACACACACACACACACAAAAAAAAAAAACCAACACGTACGCAAAAAGCCAAACAAAGCACCGATAGGAAAAGCACTGAGCTGCTGCAACTGTGTGGACTGCCATCTTGCAAATCAAAGTTCCTGTTTTTATATCAGTGTAAGACTTCACAGATAGGGTGTTTGCTGAATAGAGACACTGCCTAGGATGATTTTAAAGTCTGTACTATAAAGTGATGTTTTAAGGGATCCTGTAATTTGCACAAAAATCTAAAACTGACATAATCTTGAAGGTGGTCTGGCATAAATGTACATAAAGACAAAAAACAAAAAAATCCACTCATGGTTTGTGACTTCAAACGGAAAAAAATGTTTACATTTACACTGTCACAGCGTAGAAAGGAAAAGTTCCGTGCATAAAGGCAGCTCTCTGCTTCACTAGATTAGACCTCAACAGTTTTTGCCCCAAGGTCATGCCTCCACTTGGGTGCATGACTAGGTGCTGAAGGCCATTCACTGAAGCTACTGCTACAGGAGTCGAGTGGGCCAAGCACTCCCGCCCCTCCAAGCAAGCATCACCTTCAAAGCTGGAGAACAGCCAAAACCAGCTGCAGGAACATCTGCGGGTATCCAACCACATTGTGACCGCCAGCTCAAGGCCAGATGTCATGCTCTGTTCTGAGTCCATCAAACAAGTGGTCCTGTTGGAGCTTACAGTCCCTTTGTAAGACCACCTGGGAGAGGCTTTTGAGAGGACGTTCATCAAGTACAAGAGACTGGTCAGTGAGTGTCGGCAAGCTGGATGGAGAGCTAGGTGTCGCCAAATAGAGGTAGGGTGCAGAGGCTTTGCAGCCCGATTCCTTTGTAGAGCCTTCAGTCTGTTAGGCATTGATGGAGTGAAAAGGAGAAGAGCCATCCATAATACCACGAAAGTGGCAGAGAAAGCCTCAAGATTGCAATGGCTCAAGACAGGAGATCCATGGGGCGGTGTAGCTTGATTTGCCAAGTGTACACAAGCTGGGGTCTGATCAGCCACAGCTGGGTCACCTAGACGAGTGTGTATGATGCTGAAAGACCCAAAACATCCAATGATTCCAGGAATATCACTGAAAATGTGTCCAATACAATCAGTAAGATGTATTTGCACAGCTGAAGAACTCAAACCTTTTATTTCCTGTTAATTACCTATTTTTACTGTCTTAGTGTATTTATAAATGGTTTAGGATCTTGTTATCATATACACACTATGATAATTTCATTTTTACATCTATCTTGTCATTTGATTTTTAAATGGACCACAATGGAAATAAATGTTTTCACTTTGTGTCTAAATAGTAAATGGACTGCATTTATGTAGGCAGGGCTCAAAATAGTACGTGCATGTGCTAGTTTGTGCACGTATTATTCGAGCGGTGCACGTAATTTTATTCTGCACTAGCACTGGTGCAAGTAACTTTATCCAAGTTTTATCAACTAGAAGCACCAGTAGCATGAACCAATAAAGGAATAAATAAGGAAAAAAAAAAAAAAAAAAACAATTTCCAATGTGTTGTCTTCATCTTCCCTGTGTTTTATGACTCACACACGGAGCGAGTTGCTGTGACGATTCGTTCGTGCGGGCACGTGGGAAAAGAAACAAAACTGTCTGGCTGCAGGCTGTTAGTTCGTCACTCTCCGCTCAAACTCTCTCATCACTGTGTTTAAAAAAGGACATAAGTCCTGCTCACAGACTGATTGCAGGAGACAGGACATGTCCACATGAAGTATAACTCCAAATATATTCACATTTACTCACGGACGGTTTGTTTGCACGCATGCACATCTCGCAGTCACAGGAGGAAAGATAAACTATAACAGAACTCAGAGCGCAGACCTGCAGCTCAGCACAAGAATATAAACTCGAAGAGAAATCAGGGTGCACAGTATGTCTGCAGCCACTGTGCGCTCCGATTCCTCTGTGCAGAGAACCTGCAGGCTGTGTTCTCACCTCCTTTCTGCCCCCTGCTGCACGCACCTGATGCAGAAATTCCTGCGTCGTCATGATACCACATGAAGCAGCAACTTTTTTATTTTTATGAATTAAATGTACAAAACATCATGGCATTTAACAATTTGAAACATTCTAGTGCGGTTTACAAGGCACTGGTAACTTAACAAAAAAAAGAAAAAAGGAGGGATACATCCTTCTCTCTCTCACACACACACACACACACACACACACACACACACACACACACACACACACACACACACACACTAGAGGTCAGCAAAAAGTTGTAGATCTTCTATGGCTTCCATCAGAGAGAGTGCATTTTTACATGTCATCTGTTTCAGGGATTTAACAGTTATCTTGCATTTGTTTTTTTAAAAACTGAAAATGGGCTTTACTTTCTTACATTTACATGTATGTATAAAATATTTCGCTAACAGTAAGATATTGTTCAGCACAATTCTTGTTTCAATGTCTCTTGAAGAGATACCAAAAACAGTATCATCCCATTTCAGAAGCAACTCGAAGTGGGCCTGGTGTGAAAGTGAGTAAAGTGACTTTTGGTCGTGCAAGTAACTTTTTGGTGCAAGTAATTTTATGCAGTTTCTCAAAAAATATTAGTCCTATCAATGTTCGGTTTTGCTAGCGTTTATCATTGACCTCATTGTGCATTGCAGCACAATATCCACTGTTTATTGGTTAGCTAAAATAGCCAATTTCTCCAAAAATTTGTCCTATCAATGTTCCGTTTTTGCAGCATTCATCCTTGACCCAAAATAAATACCAAATGCCCACTTTCCGGGGTTTTTGCATGATCAAAGGCATACACACTATGCATGCATGTGGGGATTAATCGATATGAATTGGTATCTAGATATAAACGTGTGCAATGCGAATGCATTGAGTCATTCAGTGTGCATCAGTTCAATTGATGGGTTGAATCGTGTTACACTGATTTTTTTTCCAAGGCACCACGAATGGTTCGGGACACCAGAGCAGCCGTTGTTTTGAGAGTTGTTATAGAGAAAAGGATCATTTCTCTACATTGATTGCAGACTGCAGTGGGTCTGCCGTCTGCTTGAAGCAGCGCTTTGACCCGTTGTTCGCTGGTTTTCAGAAGCGGCAAGTCCACTGGCGTGAGCACGAGCCAATGCGTAAATTGAAGCTGTCCATCACGTAAAGGAAATAATATGCTCTGTTTTGTGGGACTAAGTGCGCAGCTCTAAAGAGCCGCACAGATTTCGGTTGGAATTAATAACTTCAGAGTGAATCGCCATTTTAAAGCAAATGACATATTTCTAAACGTTATAATACACCAGGGATTGTTTTTCATAAAATGAGACGTCCTGCGTTTTTTATGAAGGACATGCTGACATACAGTACAGCCGGTCTGCTCCGTGTCAGCCTGATCCCGTTAGATCTCAGAAGCTAAGCAGTGCAGCATCTGGTTAGTACTTGGATGAGAGACCTCTTCGGAACACCAGCGGCTGTGTGTGTTTCTCCAGGTAAAACTGGAGTTGCGTCAGGAAGGGCAGCCGGCGTAAAACCTGTGCCAAATGCTGACACGAATCTGGCTGTATTCGCTGTGGCGACCCTGAACAATTTAGGAGCAGTCGAATGGATAACATCCTAACGTCCAGTGACCATGTATAGATTCTATTGATTTTTATTTATGTCCAGAGATGAAGGATCCAGTGACCAATTTCATATTTAATTACTTTAAGACTCAATGTTGTTAACAGAAAACCTGTAAAGCCTACTTTTACTACACAGAAAAGTCACAACAGGTATTGATATGAGAATCTATAAAGAATCAGCTCAATAAGCAGAATCAATAGATAAAATCTTATCAATACCCATCCCTAATCACATCGCATTGTGAGGAACTGAATCAGCATCAAATCACATTGAATCGGGAACAGGGGTGAATCGTACTGCATTGTATCAACACGTATCGCAGTATGCATCATATCACTGGTAGTGTATCGAGGTGCGTATGGAATCGTTGTTAGTGATGAGATTCACATGCGGAGCGAAAAAAAAAATAATTCAGTTCATTATCAAGTTTTACTTCTTGCTGTGATGACCAGAGACAATATGTGCCTGGATTGTCGGTATATTGTCGCTTGGGACAATATGTGCCGGCGTCTCTTTTGTTAACAAATTGAATCGGTGATATGAAAAAATCTGATTGGCACACAACACGACGGCTAGTGCAAAGGGTCATGGGAAATGTGCCTGAGCGGAAACCCATCTACACACACACACACACACACCACATTCTTTACTGTTTAAAAACAAATAAATAAAAAAAATTGATGTAGAATAATGCCCATCAGTACATAACGTACCTTTTGAATTAGTTTTGTAGCAATAAGCTCTCTGAGGACACCTTACACAATTACGAATACTTTTAATTTTCAATAAATGCAATTTTAAGTTAAATCCTTGTACAGCGTATATACAATATTGGATATTGAGGATTACACAAACTATTGTCAATCACACAACTTTGTAATGAGAAGTGACACTACGACAGCAAATCTTAAAACGCCAGCATTTTGTTTTATACTTGCACTACATACTGGTCAAATTTACAGACAAATTTAACAATCTTTTACCAGCTGTGTCTGTTTAACAATCTTGAGGTATTTTCCGCTTTTAAAGCTCCGCCCACATTCAGTCACGAACAAGATAAACGTGTCGACGCAGCGTATAACGTTTCTTTGTTTTACAAAGAAAAACCTGCACTTCAGTGCTGGTCGACTAAAGCACAAGAAAGAAACAGCCACACTTCCATGCAAAATTACAGTACAGTGTTACTCACAAACGCCTCGGTACCAGTATAACCGCCACCCTGCGTACAGCCACTTTCAGAAACCAGCTATGGTTCATGAATTCCTTATAAAGGATTCGCTTTCGGAAGGGCGCATGCGCAGTGAAGCTAAAGACGCGTGACACTGACGCGTAGGTCATTGTGTGTGTTACATATGAAGACCAGCATCGCCCGGTCGCGGCTTTCTACTACACGTCCAAGCAGGCGGCTTCCTGAGTAACCGGGCCGCACTGTGACACATATCGAACGAACGAAAACACATACATACATATATATATATATATATATATATATATATATATATATATACACACACGCGCACACACATACACGTCATTACATGCATAGAGGCACATATGGGGACCAGGGTGTTGTAGTTTTTCTTCTGTTTTTCATCTGTATTGTAGATCACTGCCCAGTAGGGTTACGTCTCAACTCTTACCATAAATATTTTTTTTCCTCCAAAGTCGACCAATCATGCACAGCGAAGGCGTGCCGCGTCAGCGTCGTTACCCAATGGGCGAGCATACGAACGACAAAGGTGGGGCCAAAGCGTCTGTCAATCATCGAGAGGAGGCGGGGAGTGGGAGTGGGAGGGGAGGGGGGGGGGACTAGAGAAAGAGCTAGGCTAGAGAGGAGCTACTCAACAAGACGAACGAAAACCACTTTTACCCATCCGCATCCAACACCAACTGGGGGTCAACGGACGGCGTTAAAAACCGGTCGGATCTTTTACATAAATGACCCTATGGATTACTAACACACTTTCGTCGAAAAATACGAGTGTTCCTCAACTTGACAGGATAGGTAAGGGTGTTTTTGATCGGAAAATCCATCGCTATTCCTAATATGTATTGTAATATTTTTTTTTAGCGAGGTTGTCTGTCTCCTAGTTACCGAGCTGAGTTTGACGTCGGCCAACTTGGTTAGTTGTTATTAACGCTGGCGATGTGTTTTTTGGGGGGAGGATATTTTATGGAATGAATGAATCCGACTATGCAGCAAAAGGCTGACAGTTGAATACGGGAGAAGGAGGAGGCGGAGGGTGGGAGAAAAAACTTGTTCGGCTCGATAACAAAGTTATGTTCTGTAGCCATTTAAAAGAAGGCGATGATCAGCTGGAATAGCTTCAAGCGGAGCGGAGGAATCCTCGTCGTCGAGAAACGCGCCTGTCACGGTGATTCCCCGAATGAGCTTCAAAAGTGACCTGTAAAAACGAGGCGTCGTCGCAAGATGTCGATAAATCCACTCGACAGCCTTTAATTGTTAAGCTGTGTTTCACCGATGTAACATTATAACGCTGGGTCGTTTGGGCGTAACGGGTGAAGGTGGTGTGGGAACTCGACTGTAATATTAGCCAACTCACTCTGAATGTTGACAGGATTTTTAGCATCACCAGCCGATAGAAGTGGGCAGAAATGATTTTCGGTGTTGTGTGTTTTGTGACGCGGGGGAAGGACAGTGGAAGCGGTCGCTCCAGTAAATAGTCTGACACCGTGTGTGTCCTCCGCCGTTTAGCCACCTCCAACCGAAGCCTTCGGTTCTGCAGATGAATTGTTTGCAGTTGTTTAAACCGAGACGTGGCCGTTTTTTTTGTGTCTTCCCTCCAGTGTGCTTCGAGCTTGACCTTGTTGCGAACCGTTTGGTCGACTTGTTTTCTTTGTCAGAAAGCGATCCCTGTTCTCAGCCGAACGTCACACTGAGTCGATATAAAGAGAGCGAGAACACATTCTTTCAGCGAGGAAAAGTGGCTTTTAAACCATCCTTATCAGTTTGTGTTATTACGACACAGCCTTGGTGTTTGAATAGCGCTCCGCGTACAAACCAGTGCTCGGTAGTTTTTTTGGCTGTACTCTCCGCAGAGAGCAGCGCACCGAGAGGACGAGAGGGCAGAAAACCAAATGTAACCGTGTGCCCCCTCCCCCTCCCCTCCAAAACAACAACAAAAAATTGGTATTCGAAAGGGGGAAACGACTCACGCAATGCGAGGTGAATTGCGGACTGTTGGCATCCGCTTGTTCGCCGCGTTTTGGCGCTGAAGTGTTGGCGTTTTTCAGCTTACAGAAATGGCGTCATCCTTTGCTGTAGTGTTGCTACAGGCGGTGCAGACAGCGGCCACAGCCGAGCACCGAGCTGCTGTTGCTGTAAAAAAATCACCTCCACCGAACTGTCCGAGCGTTTGTGCAGCCCGAGGGGGAGACATCTTCTGTTTGCTCAGCTACGTCTTACTTCGCAGCCGCACAAGACTCTGACCGACTCCGTCAACATGGTCATTATTACATAAACATCGATTCGATCGTCAGATTTTTTGCGAGCCTTTTGAATCCCCCCCTTCCAGCAAACCGAGTTAATGGCGCGGTTTAATCTGGCAGATTTGTAGTTCCGTTTCACTTTCGATTGTTGTGTGTTCAGGAGAAGCGATGTGTTGTGTTTGAGTGTGTCTGCCGCCCAGGTTTGCAGAAGAAATGATGTCATCTGTGTGGAACTGATTGAAGTTTGATGCCTAACAGCATCCTAAACCTCTTGTTTTCAGCCTCCGCCCATTCGTTACACTGGTTGCCTGCCTAGAGGACTCATAGAGAGATGAAGGTATGTTTATTCATTTTTTTCTTGCATATTTAATGTCATCATCAATCTTTTCTTAATCATGTGTGTATGTTCACGTGATTTATCCAGAGAAATCAAGCATGTGCTTTCTGTCTTGTCTCCAGCCTGTTATGTTTTTGTCATGAGTATAATCGATTTGAACTTTTGGTCTTTTGGCAAATGTTTTGAATGCAGGTCATTAACATTAAGTTGTATTAATTGATGAGCAAGATAATATTGTATGTCAGCTGGCTTTGGGTGGATGTGTAGAACAAAGATGACAGCTGTGCTTTTGATTTGAGCCTTTACTATTCTTGCATTATCAGATGAGGGGTCTCTTGAAAAGTGCAGTGATTTAGGTGTGAGTGGTAACAGATCACAAATCCCAGATTTAGATCTGATCACGTATTTTTTCAGTCAAATATCGGGTTATTTTTTGGAGCAGCAAAAATATCACTTTTGCTTTCCTTTTATAAAAAAGCACTTGAAGAACAGCGAAAACAGCTTTTGTCTTTAGTCATGAACGAAAGCGAGGTGCCACATGTTTAAATATTTAAAAATAGATACTACTTAAGTTGAATTGCAATATGAACAGTGCTGGTGAATAAAAATAGCCTTTGTCCAAATCATAAAAAAATAATGAAAAAGAAATAACAAAGCACTTCTTTGTTATTTCTAACTTCACATTCTTTGTCAAAAAGGTGAGAAGCACAGCAATATTTAATTGTGTAAAAATAAACTGTGTTCTATGAACTTTGCAATAAATGGGTCAGCATGAAAATAGTGAACGTGATTTATTGCTGCACTACGAAATGTATTTGGAAAAAACTTTATCACTTCAATTAAGGTGGTGGTGGTGTGTGTGTGTGTGATATAGCAATTTTCACTTTGCATATCAGGGCTTTTGTGATTTTGGAATACTGTTATAATCCTGGGCTATTGAGAAATTTTGTGTGTGTGTGTAGGGGGGATCTTTTTAATAATCTGTGGTAAAATTAGAGAATCTGAATGGATGGGTTATTTCGGTAATGTACGTCACAGAGGTGTTAAACAAGCTGTGTCACTCATAAATTCTGCTTAAATCAGGAGATTATCTGGGAAAACACTCATAAAATTGTGGGACACTGGAGATGTTGAACATTAAATATCAAACACATGAAAATGTAAAAGATAAAAAATGATTTGGCACAATGTGACCCCTTTAATAATTATCATATTGGATCCAAGACCATTTCATTTTCAAATATGCCCATCGGGCATTAAAATTTGGATGCAAAACATAAATCAAGAATCAAGCATTTGTAAACTGTTTTAACCTATAAGACCTCCTGTAGCTCTTAATTAACAGTAGTTAAAGCCTAAACAGCATTTCAGGGTAAGATGTGGGTTCACACAAAATCCCCACATTTGAGATACAACAGTGACAGGTATTAAAGCAAGTTACTTTGTTACGAAAAGTATTTAATAGGTATTTCATCTGTGTGTGTTGCTGAGTAAGAGGAACTATTAACAAGGCTCTTTTATTGCTCATGTCCGTCGGCTGTAGTTGTGCTGATAGCCTTGTTTTTCTTTGGCTTCGTTTAACAACAACAACAAAAAACAACTTCTGGTCTGGTACTGTTGTTTAAACTGCAAAAAGGTGTCCAAAGGCATTCCAAAGCAGTTATTGCTCTCAAAAACACTATTTATAGTCCAATTGAGTGACGTCAAATCAAAAAGGGTCAAAGTGCAATTAATCTAGATTTGAATAATTGATGTGTTATATACTCAACAAAAATATAAACTTTTGGTTTTGCTCCCATTTTGTATGAGATGAACTCAAAGACCTAAAACTTTCTCCACATACACAATATCACCATTTCCCTCAAATATTGTTCACAAACCAGTCTAAATCTGTGATAGTGAGCACTTCTCCTTTGCTGAGATAATCCATCCCACCTCACAGGTGTGCCATACCAAGATGCTGATTAGACACCATGATTAGTGCACAGGTGTGCCTTAGACTGCCCACAATAAAAGGCCACTCTGAAAGGTGCAGTTTTATCACACAGCACAATGCCACAGATGTCGCAAGATTTGAGGGAGCGTGCAATTGGCATGCTGACAGCAGGAATGTCAACCAGAGCTGTTGCTCGTGTATTGATGTTCATTTCTCTACCATAAGCCGTCTCCAAAGGCGTTTCAGAGAATTTGGCAGTACATCCAACCAGCCTCACAACCGCAGACCACGTGTAACCACACCAGCCCAGGACCTCCACATCCAGCATGTTCACCTCCAAGATCATCTGAGACCAGCCACTCGGACAGCTGCTGAAACAATCGGTTTGCATAACCAAAGAATTTCTGCACAAACTGTCAGAAACTGTCTCAGGGAAGCTCATCTGCATGCTCGTCGTCCTCATCGGGGTCTCGACCTGACTCCAGTTCGTCGTCGCAACTTCGCACAGCCATTGAAGAGGAGTGGACCAACATTCCACAGGCCACAATTGACAACTTGATCAACTCTATGCGAAGGAGATGTGTTGCACTGCATGAGGCAGATGGTGGTCACACCAAATACTGACTGGTATCCCCCCCAATAAAACAAAACTGCACCTTTCAGAGTGGCCTTTTATTGTGGACAGTCTAAGGCACACCTGTGCACTAATCATGGTGTCTAATCAGCATCTTGGTATGGCACACCTGTGAGGTGGGATGGATTATCTCAGCAAAGGAGAAGTGCTCACTATCACAGATTTAGACTGGTTTGTGAACAATATTTGAGGGAAATGGTGATATTGTGTATGTGGAAAAAGTTTTAGATCTTTGAGTTCATCTCATACAAAATGGGAGCAAAACCAAAAGTGTTGCGTTTATATTTTTGTTGAGTGTAGGTGCTGTAATTAATCTAAATTAACATGTTATTTTGACAGCCATACTTAATTTATGTAGAACTTTCCAGATAAGTACATTAGTCCTCCCAAGCAGGTACACCACTCAGAAAAAGTCAGGAAAAGGGCTTTTTTTTTTTTTTTTGGTTTTGTTTTATTTTCCTGTGCTTAGTGGACTCTAAGCCAACTTGGCTCTACCCACACTCAGCTCAGTGAGCTCAGAATGACATGAGGAAAAAACAGCATACACGCACCATCCTCGAGTCTTGATATTTCAGAGGGATCCATGCAGCAGAGGCTATTTCCTTTTAACATGTTCCACTCATGTCAAGATGCAGCTGCTTTATGTCACACTTTGATTTCACTGCAACTCTGCACTGAGCTTTACACAGTTACTATTTAAAAAAAAATTCACAATGACAGTAAATCTGTGTTTCATGCTATCATGTAAACGTTGCAGTTCAACTAAGGTTCATATGCTTGCTGAACCCTTGGGGTGGACCTTACGGATCTGTCAGCTATGATCTGTTATGCCACTGATGTGTGTCTGTGTGTGTATTTACTGAAGTTGAAACATTGTAGCTGTTGTTTGAGATGTAGGCTATTTAAACATGTATTTTGAATAGATCTCAGTTCTCAGTGTTGTCGTTGCTGCAGAATGTTGTCTTTATTTGTCATCCATTGCTATTAAAGTTATATATAGAGTCATAACTTGGAGAGTTGTTTGTTTTTGTATGAATTTGTATGATCAATAGATAGTTCAGACAAGGGACTGTAGTCTTTGTCTTTATTTTCATTTTCGCACACAGACAGTTATGTGACAGTTGCATAACAATGTTTATCAGAATAAAGCACATAAAAGATGTCAAGATGTTGATAAGATGTGAGTTTGGATAGTTAGTGTGCAAATTAAGAGCTGCTCTAGTAATGATTTATACACTGTCACATTGCCCCTAATGGTATTACAATTATTGTGGTTATTCAAACTGTGCCATTGTCAAACTATGCATGGTAATAGTTTGCTAAAGTATCCAATTAAATGATGCAAAGTGATGCTGCAGGCATCATAGGACATGAAAATGGTTGCTGGTACAAGTTATTGCTGTATTTGAAGTTTGGTCAATAGCTTTCATGTGAGGTTTGGAATTCTTTTTGTTCTGGTAAAACATTTTAATATAGTAGTAGTCTCTCTGTTTTCAAGTCATTGCTGTTTGTGTGCAATATTCTTCAAACAGGAGGGCAATGGCTTTCTGGTTGTCATGACGAGATATGCATTTTAATGAACAGAAGATCCAAGCAAAGACAAAATCAAATATGCAGACCAGTTACTACTTGATTCACATCTTGAGTTATCTGTTAACCGCGTTTTTACTAGAAATGGTTAAATGAACAGTGTTATTGTTTGAAAAACCTGTTCCACTTAGCACTTGGACTGCCAAGACTAGTTGACTAGTCACGACTACGTCGGTTATTGAAACCGTCGACAACTAATTTAGTGGTCGACGAGTCACTTGCTTTGAACCTTGAACCAGTGAAGCAGTGCTTCAAGCTGCTGCTTCGTGGATCTTTGCTTTGCTGCTCTTCAGAAGCGGCAACTCCGCTTCTTAACCCCTCTCAAAGCCATTAAAATATGTCATTCATAAGTCACTTTTGTGCGGATTAAAGTGACTAACTGGGACTCCTGTCTTGGTGTGAGAAAGAAACGAGAATCGTCTTCCGTTCTGTTGCTCCAAACGCTGCGCCACCGAGTCAAGTTAGAAAGATAGAGTCTGCTCGGAATTAATAACTTCAAAGCGAATCGCCATTTAAATCAAATGACACCTCTTTCCAAATGTTGTAATACAAACAATAAACTGCAGTTTATTATGTTTGTTTTTTCCTTCCTAAATGAGACATCCTGGGTGATGTGCAGCAGCCTAATGCTGCGTTCACACCGGGCGCGACACAAGCGACTGCAGCCACAGGTTGCCATGTAATTCCTATGTAATGACGCGTTTTGGCGCCAAACCGTGCAGCGCGATGCGATGGATGCGAGTGAAGCGATTTTGAGCGTTTTGCACGTTTGTAGCGCGATATTGCGTCTCGTCACGTCGTGTTGCCCTCCTCCCCAAGTTGAAAAATCAGAACTTTTTCCTCTCTTCGCGCCACAATGACCAATCAGGGACTGAATATGTAGTGACGTGGAGATGTCTGGAGTTTGACTGAGGACGTGAACATGTCCTGTCTCTGGTAGCAGCCTGTGAGCAGGACTTATGTCTCTTTTGTCCTTTATTTCACAATTATGAGAGAGTTTTTGGAGCGAGCAGCCCCACAGCAGCGGGGAGCGGAGTTTCTTTTTCTTTTTATTTTACGTGCGCACGCGAGGGAATCGTCCATGGAGATTATTTTACTTATTAACTACACAGATGTATAATAAAGCAAATGGTGACTGGTTTCTAAAGACAATTATGACACAGTTTTTTTGGGAAAGAGCGAGGAGCAGACTCACAGCAAGCCGCGGAGTTTCTTTCTTTTTTTTTACGTGGGCGCGTGAGCGAATCGTCTGTGGAGAATATTTTAATTAACAACACAGATGTATAATAAAACAAATGGTGACTGGTTTCGAAACACAATTATGACAGAGTTTTTTGGGGGAAGAGCGAGCTGCAGCAAGCAGTGGAGTTTCTTTTTTTTTTTCTTTTTTTTTAATTGTTTACATGTGCGCGCATGAACGGGACAGTTGGTCCTCAAACTGGGTCCTGCAGAGGTGGAAGGACCGCTGAAAGTGGCCATCATCCAGACGCAGCTCCTACAGCAAATAATGATACTCTCTGTATTGGGAGCTTTTCACAACAACTCGCTCTGTGTGATCAAGGTCCGTCATGATGACTTGACGCCGAGCGGAATGGAAGCTCCTCCTATTTGATGATGCACCGGGGCGAATTTTCGCAGCGAAAGTCCACCCAAGCAGAGCGACACACCAGGCGAAGGAGGCGCGTCTGTCGCCACGCGACCCCTGCGAATTTGTAGTGTCTGATCGCGCCCGGTGTGAACGCGGCATTAGACTGTATGGCTGCAGACTCCAGCAGCTGTCTGAGTTCAGCTCAGAGGTATGGAGTGACATCCATGCCCTTAATGTCTGACAGGAAATGAAGAGTTCAGATGCAAAATCCAGTAAGTCCTTTTTTTTCAAATGAAGAAAAATGAAAATGAAGATTTAAAGGAAACCCTATGCGGAAATGCACAGACTTTCATCAATAACATGAAAACAGTTTGTTCAAATTCTTTCGTATTTTGCACACTGATGGTCCCCTTGACTGCCAAGTACATGTTGGCATCAACTAAAAAATTATGGTTTTGGAGATACTGGTTTTTGCATCTGAACTCTTCGCTTTTGACTGATTACACAGAGCACATATGAACAGACACCATACAACTCCTCCTGAAGTAGAGGATGGAATTAATTAAACATTACACAGTGACAGATGTGCATGATTAAAATAATGCTGGTCTGAGATCTTAATGGAGAGATGATTGGACGTTTGTTGTTGTTGTTGTTGTTGTAATGCATTGTATATTTTACATACATTTCTTACATGTGCACCGGTTGACCACATTGTTGCTTCAGGTGTTTCATCACAAAATATATCCTACCACTGATACAATACTTGCATGCATTGAGCTTGATCAGAGTTCTCTAGTTGGAGTTTGTTGTAGCATTAGCTGATAAGAGTCCTGTTGCACCTTTACAGAGGAATGCGCTCTAATGTGTCCCTATAGATTTCTTTCTGCAACTGTTGGTTTGTTTACACATCATTTGCTCAGTGTGTAGACTGTGAAATACACTGTCAACCAGGACGCCTGTTCTTTTGGTTCACTTAGACTTTTTTTGTAACTTTGGCTTGTGGGTCATAATTATAATTATTCTTTGTTATCTGTGTAGAATGCTTTATCACCATGGGTAGAATACATTTTTCTAAATATTCTGTATCGTCAAAGATGAGTGGGAAATGGTTCTGTTTTTCTAGACTCATTTATTCACTGACATTCAAAAGTGCTTATCTTCAAAATGAAAAATTTTGTGCAAAGAAAACAAATCATGCTGCTACACTTAACCTGTTGCACATAAATTAGACAAGCTGTAATAAGACTGTCACACACTTTGATTTCATTAGAGGTGTACTTGAAAAACATTTTTAAAGGGGTGCAACACCTTAAAAATATTTCTTATTATTATTTAATCTTCTCATTTGAAGATTAAACACTGTGTTCAGAGGGAGCCGGAACTTGCTACAACGTGCTTGTAGTTCTGTGGTGTGCCACATATAGTCCAAAAAAGGTGGCTTAAAGGTGATAGAGAGAGGTTGAATGGGGCATTAATCCTTGTTCTGTGATGTAATATGTAGCCCAAAAAAAATTGGTTGGGTCTGTAATGGCTCAGAACCTTCCTAAAAGGCTCTCTGAAACAGCTATGTTACTATGCTTACTATGCTGGGTTTAGAATGCGTCGTTTGCCCTTAATGACGTCGTTTCAGAGCTTATTTGGCAACCTCATTATGAAATGCACGTAGGTGTTGGCACTGATCGGTTGCCGTTGTTTGATTGGCTGCCCTTGCTCTCACTGAAAAGAAAGCGTGGAGGATCAGCTGTTTTTAACAGCAGATGCGGAGCGGCTCGGAGAAAAAAAAAGCATAAAAATGTCTTTGTAAAGCTCAGTGCCGTTACCGGCATCACTGGTAGTTGTTGGCGCTCTTTTTTCTTCTAGGTGAGAAGGTTCTTATAAACAGACACACGCAGAACACAATGCGCATGCTCTCCCTTCGCGGCGCCGCGACCGGCTGCTTGATGAGGATGTAAAAAAAAACCATGCAAAATTGGACTAAAAAAATCCGCAAAACTTCATTTGTTTTGTTTTACTTCGGTTACTGTGACTTCCAAAGGTTATGCATTGAAATAAGCAATAATGGGGATGCGGCTAAAAATTAATAAAAGCCAGTGATCGCGTACATTGCTTTCCGTGGAAAGAATATGGAAAGATCGTAGTCCGCTATGACAGCCTGGGAAGGCACACCTGTAGCTCGCCATTGCTCCTCTTCCAGTGGTAGGAATGGGGGAGCACAACCTTATGAATAATTAATTTCGAAGGGGCATGTGTGAAAGGGGTTGGGTGTGGGTGTGTGTGGGGGGGCTGTTGGTGAAAATGTGACGCAATGTTTCCCTCAAACATGAATTGGCCTATTTTCTGGCGGCAATTCAAAAAAGGAGAATTACTTGAAACAGAGGTTCTGAAACTTGCTGGCACTTCGTGTGTTTTCCCCACAGCGGGGAGACTCTGAACTAACACCAAAAACATGAAAAAGATGATTTTGTTTCTCTATCTCCTTCACACGACAGGATTTTAAAATTATGTTTAGGTTTCCAAAACCTGAGAGACCACACACGTGAAGATAAAAAATCATAGCTCTAACAGGTTTGGTCGTACAGTGTGTGGTGTTCAGCCACACGATAAGGACAACAACACCACACACGAACAGATTTCACACACCAACATTCTCAGGTCAGACAGGAAACCTCGCAAAATCTCTCGAGATTAAACATGACTTCAGAGTAAACAAACAGAGATACTTGTAGACTATTTAAAACAGAGGGGAAAAAAACAAGTTGAGGTGGCTCGGGCATCTTTTCCGGATGCCCCCTGGATGCCTCACTTGGAGAGGTGTTCCGGACACGTCCCATTGGGAGGAGGCCCCGTGGCAGACCCAGGACACGCTGGAGGGACTACGTCTCTCAGCTGGCTTGGGAACGCCTTGGGGTTCCCCCGGAGGAGCTGGGGGAGGTGTGTGTGGATCGGGAGGTCTGGGCGGCTTTGCTTGAGCTGCTGCCCCCCGCGACCCGACTCCGGATAAAGCGGAAGAAAATGGATGGTACCTTGTGCAAAAGAGTCTTAAATATGTGACTGCAACTTTTCCCACAAACCCTGCAGCTGTATTCTTGAGGAGGCTGCAACAGAGACTGTTTGGTGAATCTCCTAAATCGCCCACAGTCTTATGTGACTGGGGCTTAAGCACAAAGCAGTAACAGGCAGTCCTCACAGCTTACACTAGGAGAGTTTCACAAACATATTTCACATTGATTCAAATACACACCAACTCTGTTTCTGGTGAACGTGCAAGTGTGATATGACCATCCTCACATTCAGTCAGGCGGAATATTATGAAACTGTTATATATCTTGTTTAGGAAATATCAGCTGACATCTAGAGTAGGGATGGGGCCGATCCAATCCAATATCGGTATCGGGATCTGATACCAGCGTAATTCAGAAATTTTTGATACAACCTGTGGAGTTTTCCAATCCAGGAGCCATGTCTGTGTGTGTTTTTGACTGAAACGTTTCCACAAGTGATGCTGGCTGCTTTGCTGGCTGGCTGTGGTGTGTGTCTATTGCAAAGTGTTCTCTTTTTATACGACATCGTGCAAGTTTTATCAGCCCGCAGCGGTCCGCGTACACTGATCTGTGTGTTACAGATACAAATCAGTGTCCTCAGATCCGCAAAGTTTCAAGGAGAAAAATCCCTTTCTCAAAGCCTGGCTGTTGCGACAGTTGTCGTAAAGCGGGGCTGGTTGGTTGCTGCTGCAACACTGTGGCTCCTGCGCGAAGCTTAAGCTAAACATAGCATGTGGACATCGCAAACCTTTAGAGCTCTAAAGTTTTTAAAAGAAGAATTGTGCAGCATGTCTGTGTCACGGACAGAGGCAGATGGTGAAAGACAGTTTGAAAAAGTCTGATAAGGACAAGAATCCGTGGAATTGTCGCTGGCTTCATCAACACACCTGAAAGATAAAAGAAACGGGAAAAGCAAACTGTGCTCTCAGGAAACACAGTAAGAATTTTTCTCTCTCTGAAAAATAAACATTGTGTTGTTCAAACAGGATTTTAGACCAGATTATGTGGCTTTTTTCATTAATCTAGACTTTCTTTCATTGGAAAAAAAGACTGGCTTTGAATGGATTTACATGAATTTACACAAGAATGTGAATGAGTTTTTATTAATGTAGACTTTTTTCATGAGAATCAGACGCTGTGGATTTACAGGAATTTACACAAGAATATGTTATTAATATTTTACCATGATTTTAAAAATATTCTACAAGCTTTAGCTGTGGTTTTTGAAATGTTGTAAGAGTCTTTTCAGTCTTCATGAATTTCATGTAGTTTAATTGTTCTGCATTAATGCATAATTTGGTTTACAATTAAAAGGAAAATCATTCCAGGTCCTACTTCCACGTCATATTCTGTTATTTCAACATGATCATTGACATTTCAAATGAAAGGTTGACTACAGGGTAATTTAAATATGCACTAATTTTGAGATTTTTTGTTCCAGGAGATGCTGAAAATGTATCATTAGATTAAAAATTAATTTGGTTTCTGGGATCCCACGGGGCCCAAGACCCCGGCTCCTAGGAGCCTATGCCCCCCAGACCCCCTGCAGATTTTCCTCAGCTTTCACAGTTTTCATTTCACAGCCCTGAATAATAATATTTGCACAAACAGAGCACTTGTATTGGAATAATAATGGTATCGGCAGATATCCAAATTCGAATATCGGGATCGGATCAGAAGTGAAAAAATGTGGATTGTGCATCCCTAATCTAGAGGGACTGAATGTTGTACATTTGTAAATATTAACAAGCCACGTGTTTGATGTTGTAAATTTACCAGTTTACTTTGCCCCTCTGGATGTACACAGTAAAATCACCAGTGATCATCAATGAACGGATGGTGTTAAATTAATAACAGTGAACATATGGTCCCACTCTGGTCAGAGTGGGACCATATGTTCACTGCCAGTGTCAATTTAACACTGGTGATTTTATTGTGTAGGAATAACTTTGATATGGTGGACAATTGTTAATAAAACAGACATTTAAGAAATATCGTCACTTACAAAACGGTAAGAGATTTTTCAGCGTAACTGCAGTTTATGTCATTATAGTATGAAATCTCATACTGTAATGAGATTTCATACTGTATGAAATCTCATTATAGTATAGCTCAATTCAAATCCCAATAATGATATGTATCAAAATAATAAATTTTCTGTAAAGTCAGTGAATTAATAATTTATATATATGACCACGTGGCAAGGGCTGTTTCTTGTTGTTTTTTAAATTATACACTAAAAAATAAAGGTGTTACTTGTATTTGGTTATTTTTATCCTTTTTATGTCGATCCTTCAAGCAAGTGTTTAAGCATGTAAAAAAGTATAGTATTTTCTGAGACTTCTGAGGCTTTTGAAACAACTGTGTGGGCTGAACTTTGTGATGAACATGGGGAGAACATCGACATCTTCAAAGACTGCATCACCGATTATATAAACCTTTATCTGGAGAGCACTGTCTCCACCAGGATAGTATGGTGTTTTTCCAACAACAAACCCTACATCAGGAACAAGAAAGAGCTGAACGCTGTACAGAAGGAGCTCAGGATGAAGATTAGCGAGGGGAAGGACAGCTACAGGAGGACAGGGTTCTCATCAGGATTATAACAGAGTAACGGCTCATTACGCTGTTGCTTGAAAAAATTACGCTGCAGTTGGGCCATTACGCTGTTTCCAAGAGTGTGTAGTGGGAAAATGATAATTTCTGATAATTAGAAACGATCATCAAATGATCAGAAATGATCATCTAATCATTATTTCTGGTTAGGGACCCACAGTGAAGCCTAAGCATCCCCCAAACCACAGGTTTTTAAGGTGATTTTTTTCCGTGCCATTACGCTGAGAAAAAATCCTGCTGAGAACCCAGAGGAAGATGGTGGATCAATTGCAACAAAACATGAGCGGAGTCTAGAAAGTCCTTAAAACCCTTTGTGGTCATAAGGAGCCAGATTGCCAGGCTGTAGGGGACAAAAAGTGGGCAAATGAACTGAAGTCATTTTTCAGTAGATATGATCAGGCATCTGTCCAATACCATCAACCCAATGTGAGAAAATCCCAGTCAGCCCTAGTCCAGGCACCTCATCAGCACTCCAACTGCACTGCCCCAAACAACACTGACCTCACAGTCACCCTGCACCACCACCACCACCCCTACTGTTTTTCTCACCAGTCAAACCCTCTAGAGGACAGTGTGCCCAACTCCAATCTATCTCTCACACTTACTCAGGAATGAGCTCAGGAAGATAAAGGTGAGACAGGCTCCAGGTCCTGACTGAATCAGTTCCAGACTCCTCAGGACCTGTGCAGACCAACTGTGCAGGATTGTGAAGCATATTTTCCAACAGCCTGAAGCTGGGGAGAGTACCACAGCTGTGGAAGGCACTGACACCTCACCTGATGAAGACTCTGGAGTGGCTAGACGTTGTTCACCTGAGGTCTCTGGCGGAATCATCATCGGTCCTGCTGCAGTTTGCCTACAAGCCTGGCACTGGAGGGGATGATGCCATCAACATGGAGTTCTTTGCTACTTGGAGAAGGAAGCCTGAGAACACTGTGAGAATCATGCTTTTTGATTTCTCAAGTGCTTTCACTTCCTTGTCACTGTTGTTTATGTGCTTGTTCGAGTGGGTGTTGGGAGGTTGGGGCGGTGGGGGGGGGGTTGACTTTATTAGACTATATCCTTGTGAAGCACCTTGGGGCAGCTTGTGTTGTGATTTGGTGCTATATAAATAAATTGACTTGAATTCATACAGCCTGCTCTCCTGAGGGAAAAAATCTGGAATATTTGTTATGTTCCAGACTTTCAGTTAGCTTGTTTGTGCACACGCTTTGTGTGCAATGCTCGGTTCAATGGGCTCATGAAAATTCAGTAAGGTATATCTTCTATTATACATTCCAAATCTAAGGTAGAACTCTACTAGTGTATACTAAGGTACATCCAAATATCTAAAAAAAAAATGAGTAGGGCCACTTAGGTGCCTGGTCTTGAGAACCAGGGATGGTAGGTTGAAAAGCTTTTTTATTCAATGGGAACTCTCCCTACCCACCTAAGTGGCTCAAGATATGGACAGCATGTATGTAAGTGACATTTACACAATCAGGGTAGTAAACAACATATACAAGAAATATAGTTACTACATAATATTATAGGAGTTAGCTCCAGAAACCTAAATGTTCATATAGGAGAAGATTGTAGTATACATCTACCTAGTCTGTATACTTCTTGTAAAACTAAATTATAGCTAGTAGGCTAAGCTATAAATATGGTTATGTTATTATAGAAACAGAAGCTATGATGGAATGTGTTTTAGGTTTTTCTAAAGTTCACCCTGCTAGCTTATTACAGGAAGACAAAATCCATACTCAACATGCTAATGTAGAGTATGGATTCATACATTCATACATTCATGGCTTCATACACTCAAAAAATGGCTCATTTGATGAACTCAATTCAATTATGTGCAGAATTTCCATCTAAAATATATATGTAGCCCCAACTCAAATAAAGCACATCAATGCAACATAATGTAACTTAATTTAGTTAGGACTACATATATTTTTAGATGGACATCCAATCCAATGAGTCAGTTTTTTGAGTGTATCACTCAAACAGATGACGTATTGGATGAACGCAATTCAGTTATGGGCAGGATTTCCATCAAATAAATATATGTAGTCCCAACTAAATTAAATTAAACTATCTTGCATGGGTGTGCTTTGATTTGGGGCTACATATATTTATTAGATGGAAATCCTGCTCATAATTGAATTGAGTTCATCCAGTGCATCAGTTTTTTTGAGTGTATAGGGAAGAGACAACAGACACTTCATCCTCAGTTCCTTTAAAGTTGAAAGATTTTTTTTTTTCCTGTGTTTGGATTCAGAAGTGCATTGAGCCTGTTGTCTGTAATGGAGCACATGTCTGTAAGAGGCTACAACAGGCTATGTGAGCACCGAGCTGCATTTCTTCCACTCACATTGGGATTTTACCACAAGTGCATCAAAATTAATGCAGCATCAATTTAAAAACAAATCACCATGACACGAAGTGACACTTATGTAGACTTTGCAATTAATCTGCAGTTAACCTGTGTGCCAAACCGTGGGGAGCAGACTTTACGGTTCATGGATCAGCTGTTCTCCGCTCCAGCACAACTCTGTTTGGATTTGTGGCTTTTCCACAAGCATACGCTCACGTACATTCATGTAACTCACATCTTTTCAGTATATCCTTTAACTCATACAATATTTTAATGATCACTGTAACCAGCTAGACTACCTTCTCTAAGAATGGTCTGTCTTTTGTTTTCTCTTACAATATTCTCACATTTTTTCAGTCAGATTCTCCAAAAAAAAAACCAAACAAAAAAAAACATTTCCAGTAATCTTTCCATCAAGTATCTTTGTACCTTACGATAGAATAATGGCTTTTAATTTTTTTTAAAAGTAAAACTTTGTGAAAGTTGATTTGAAAATTTATTAAATTTATGTGCAAAAATCAAACAAAGATATTTGTGTTAGTAATGTTGCTGTCTTTGTCTCTACATGTCGATGCAGTCAAGAAATTAGCTGCTTTCAGATCAGGAACATTGGTGATTTCAAAGAAACATTCCTAAGGCAAAGTGTTTTATTTAGTTTATGACTGTTCAATGGGAGTGGATTTGCTTGATTAATCTGTATGTTTAAAAATAAGTGCATATGGAGAATGTAATAAGATTAGCATTATTTTTGTGGTGTAAAGCTGCCAAGACAACTGCTGCTAACAATCACTGGGGCTACAGTAACTGTGTCTTGGACAAAGAAGTGATTTAGTGCAGGATTACTGTACTTGTGAGCCAGCCTGTAAGGGAGCTTAATTCTTTACTCTATTTCTCTTGCCTTTTCCTTTGTTCACCCTAAGAGACAGTTCATTATAGCACAGTATAATGACGTAAAAACTTTTTCAATATGTGAGTTATCCTGCTTAGTGTGTTGGCGTGGGTTCCTTCCAGGTGCTCTAGTTTCCACCCACTTCCAAAGACGTGCAGTATAGGTCAGTTGGTGACTCTAAATAGACCGTAGGTGTGTGTGAATGTGTTTGTCTGTCTGTATGTGGTCCTGTGATAGACCAGTGTGTACCCTGTCTCACGCCCAGTGACTACTGGGATAGGCTCCAGCTCCCTTGATTGGAGTAAGCAGTTATAGAAACTGAATGAATGAATGTCAGAAGTAAAGTAACACCGTTGCTATACTGAATTCTACAGTGTGTTTGACATTCAACAATATATTGTAATATTCTGCTACACACATTGCACTGTTTCATACATTCAAACGTAGTTGTGGCTGTTTACTAACAGCACATGCACCTTCATTTCAGTTTGAATGGGCACTGTGGATTAAATGCTGGGTAGAAAATCACACAGTGTTTCTTACCTCTGCAGCAAAAAAACGAGTCTGGAAGAAAAAGACAGTGAGATAAATTATTGATGTGTAAATCTGACATTATTATAGAAAAGTCTTCATTTGAAGTGGGAGAACCCGTGTAACTCAATCTAAAAGTGCTTAGTAAAGCATGCCTTCGGAAAGAAATCTCTTTTTTGAAAAAGTGTAAAGCTGAAACAGGCTTGCAGAAATACTCTTTGCAGTGTGAGCAAAGATGGGAAATAGTTGAAAACTAACAGCTAGATTTGTGTGCAGTTTGCTGTGTGTGGTTTATGTCATCAGTTTCTTTATTTTAGTTTTTGATTCAAATTTGAAAATTGTATGGAGTATAAACAAGCATGTAGCAGTAGTGATATCAAGCATAACACTATGTAACACAATTTTTGTTCCTGGCTTCTAAGTGTTATATTTCAACTGCTTATGTCTAAAGTCTATGGAAAAATGACTACATTCAGCACAAACTTTGATTTTATTTGTTTTAACGTTCTCGAAAGTTCTAAAAGTTTCTTGAAATTTCTAGATAATTCTGGAAACTTCTAGAAAATTCTGGACAGTTCTAGCAGTTAAAGAATATTCTAGAAGACTACTTAGAGGTGCACCGATCGATCGGGCACCGATCATTATCGGCCGATCACGCTTGATTGGTTTGATCGGTGATTGGCAAAATGTGCCGATCAAAAGGACAGATCACAACAGTGCAGGGAGTGCTTGGTCCTGTCATGACACGCCCAGCCAAGAGCATGTGTAGTTTCAAAATGGCTTCGCTGGTCTGGACTTTTTTTGCGGTGTCAAAAATAGACACGAAATTTGCTATTTGCAACACTTGCGACTAGGGATGGGTATCGAGAACCGGTTCCTTTCGGGTATCGTTAAGAAATGATTCGATCCACCAACATCAATAAGCTTTGTGCTTAACGATTCTGTTATCAGTCCTTCAGAGTGGCCGTTGTTTTGGGGGGTGTTTGTCAGGAAAATGATAATTTCTCTACATTGATTACAGACCCTGCAGCGGGTCCATGATCAACTTTTCTGCAGCGCGGCTTTGCTCTGAACCTTGAACCAGTCGAAGCAGTGGTTCGCAGATTGAAGCAATGCTTCGATCTGTTGCTTCGTTTATACTTTCTTTCTTTCGCTTAATTTTCCCCCGCTAAAACGTCTGTGAGTATTATTTACCTTTTCTGTGTTAAACTGACCTGTTACGGTCTTCTGAAACAGTTGATAGATGTAGTTTATAACTTAAAAACGGGAGCGATCCTAAAAGGGTTAGCATGTCTATGGCATTTTTAATGTTAAAAGTTAGCATTACGCATTTGCAGCTGTCATCACGTTCGGGTGCATTTGTTTTCAAATTGTAATATTTCTTAAATTTATTTTTGTTTATATATTAATAATCTAATGCTTATTATATACAATTTTAGAGAAAGAGACAAAAAGAACCTGAATAGAAACACACAGAAAATATAAAAGCAACTAACAATGAACATACATAAATAAATACATACATACAGAAATAAATAAGTGTTTCCTGTGAACACCTAGTGACTCTTATACCTCCATTTCATCCCTGTCTTATTTAAGTTTAATGACAGTTTGTTTCGGTCAAACCATATTTTTAATGTGTTAATTTCTTCAGTGATTTCCTCCAGAGCTTATCTGCCAAGCTAGAAAACTGCTGCATCCTAGTAAGAGCAGAATACTACTGGAATGAATTTAAATAAGGAAAGTTTTTTTTTTTTTCTCACTAAATGGATGCTGCACTCACTCCAGTTTATCGTCTGGAATAGTCCCAGATTTCATTTCAGAGCTTCTAGAATTCAAACATTTTCGTGCAGGTGGTGTTGGGGGGTAATTTTGGGTTTCAGCTTTTTTTGTTTTTCACCACTTTCTTCCCTGAATATGTCAATCGTGAGTCACGTTTGTGCGGATTAAAGTTACTAACTGGGACTCCTGTCTTGTTGCGAGAAAGAAACGAGAATTATCCTCCGTTCTGTTCACACAGCTCCAAACGCTGCGCGGCTCTCTGAGTCAAGTTAGAATGATAGAGTCCAGTCTGAATTAATAACTTCAAAGTGAAACACAGTTTTGTTTATTTTTGTTTTTGCTTTCCTCTGTGACGTAAACTCATTTTGACTTCTGATATGAGCTGGACGGACAAGGAGAGCATTGGCCATCATCTAATGTAGTCCATGTCCGTCCAGCTCATATCAGAAGTCAAAATGAGTCAAATGGCTCTGAGAGATCTAAATAGACTGCTGTGTAATGAATGGAACCACACTGCCATCTAGTGGATATCCAGTGTGTGTGAGTGTGTATTTGTGAATCAGTAGGCATTTGTTTGTGGATCTGTGGATTTCGCGAAAAGAATGTCTCAAAATTACGTCATAGAGGAAAGCGATGAATGCATGTAATGAAACTCAATTCACAAATACAATTTCCAGTTTTACAAATGTAATTTTTTTTTTTTTTTTTTTTTACAAATTAAGTTTTCTATTTGCAAATACAACATTATTTGCAAAGACCAATTTACAAGTTACAAATATGAAATTTGCATTTGTGGATATCAGAACACATTTGCAAATCAATGATTATTTGTAGATCACCCTGTGTGCATTTACAAATATTAATGAGACAATTTTAACCCCATAGAATGAGGGCTGTATTTTACATTCTCAACGTTCTGTAGGCTGTAACCTGAGCAACATGAAACATGGAAAAAAAAAGCTTGCTGGTAGAACAAAGTCAGTGTAATAAAACAAAAGTTGGCAGTTTATTCTAGTTTCTTTATTTGAATGCATGTTTTTTGTTTTCATCATTAAGTTTTAATGCAAAAATAGTCCATTACATTAGACCTATATTCTTATTTTGGGTATGATCCAAATATGTACTTGATCAGTATCGGCCTTGATCGGTATCGGCCGATCAAAATTTCAGTGATCGGTGATCAGTGATCGGCCTAAAAAATCCTGATCGGTGCACCTCTAAGACTACTCAGTAGTAGTGAAGGAGAATCGAGAATATTCTTGAAAACAGACAAATTTCAAAATATCATTCTCCTGATCACAGAAGCAAAGTTTCTGTGGAATAACAGCTATTTTCTATTTATTTAAGGCATAACAGGTTAGGAAAACACACTGTGTACCCAGGAACAAAACAAAAATAAAAATTTGTTACATAGTGAATTTATTTAAGCAGTGGTGATGAGGTTTAAAGCAGTGTGCATAGTTTGATATTTCTTGTTATAATTGTAGTCGTATTAGTCATTTGTTTTAATATGAGTGGCTTTCAATAAATTTTCAATGCATGGAGGCAACCAAGTGCATGGTGGGGAACCCCCTGCATGTGGAGAACACTGCAGTTTTCAGTCACAGTTTTAAAACACATTTCTTCAACAGACACAAATGTCAGAACAAAGCAGTCAGATCAACAAATGAGCATGACTCAAATTTTGCTAATTTTAGTATGGCAATGATGTTGACATTCACAGTAATACACCGTCTATATTGTTGTGTGGGCCGCTGAAGAGGAGGTACTGCTGGTCCACCACCACCAGATGGCGCCCTGCTTGGAGTGCGGGCTTCAAGCACGAGAGGGTGTCGGAACTACTGGGAGTGACAGCTGTCACTCATCATCAACATGAGCTGTCACTCATCAACCACATCCTCCATAAAAGCCAGACTGCAACTCCACCTCCCCGCCGAGAAATCAGCTACCACTCAGGTAACTTCTCTGCTGCATCCTTAACAAACAAAAGTCTGATCTCATTTACAGCCGTTTTCCTGCGACGTGTCCTTATCTGCTGCATTGGCGTTTGGTGTGGACTGCGACGGCTTCGCCTCACACCCCAACCAGATAAGTGGTTTTCCAGGAGCTGTACGAATGTGTTACTGGAGGTGGAGGTTTTCCCTCCTGGAGGAATTAAGCACTGAAAGATTGCTGGGTGTGTATTCACACACCCACTATTAACTGTTTCGGTTTCTGCCAGCAGTACCGGGTCTGACTGCTGAAGACAGTGGCCACCTGGGGCGCAGGGCTTGGCGGCTCCGGTGTTCTTCAGATCCGTTGGCGGTGGAAGCTGTGTGGGATCCGGCTCTTCTCTTGCCAGACGTCTTCTATCTTCGAGCCTGCCCACACGTCACCTTGTGTATGATTGACGATCCACATTCTCTGTCATTGTATTTCGTTGTGCGATCCACAACATTAAATTGTTACTTTTTGGCTTATCCATTGTCCGTTCATTAACGCCCCCTGATGTGGGTCCGTGTCACTACACCTTCCCAACATATATCTGCCATCACCAATACGGGGACCACAGTCCAGATCTGGACTCAAACATATTTTTAGATTTTGATGGATCATTTCTTTTTTAAGATGTATTGCTCTCTTATCAACCGGGCAATACAAGTATGATCCATCTGTTCCTCTGTAGATGACCCAAGGTCACAGACGTACAGTCATGAAATGACATGAATGAGAAGCAGGGCGCTCTTATCATGTCCACATCTGCTGGCAGCACGTCCAGCTGGCCCTGCGTGTGTGTCCGGCCCAAGATGGGTAGGACAGACACTGTCATGTGGAACAGAGCTCACGTGGGTGGCGTGACATTCAGATCACCCGCTGCGTGTTATGATCTGACGGTCCGTTTCACTTGGGACAGCCTGTCAATGTGCACGGCGTGCACCTGCTCGCTGCAGCCCATTGCAACACTGATATATGCTTTTTTTAGAGCTGGGCAGCGATTAAAATTGATTAATCGCATGATTTCCACGATTAATCGCATTATTATACGCAAAATCAAAAATGAATTCAAAAGAATTGTATAGCACAATTTTAATTTAAATGTTCTGCCATATCAGCGAAAGTGCCATAACGTTTGCACAGCTTGCTGTAACGAAAACTTTAGCGGCTGTAGGAGAACTTTCCCCCAGCGCTCAGTGTGCATTTTCCTGCAAGGAGAACTTTAGCAGCTGCAGAGAACTTTTCATCCAGCGCGCAATGTGGGGCACAACTGTAGGAGGACTTTAGCTGCTTCGGTTCTGTCAGCTACGCTGTCTGGAAGCACTTTAAAATTAAAAGTTCCATGCCCTTCTCCATGTCCGCGGCAGCAGTCAGCGACAGACTTACACAAAAAAAAAAAAAAAAAAACTGCATTAACATGCAATAAAAAAATTTTCAGCGTTAATTAATTAATGCATTAACGTGATAATAACACGTTAACTTGCCCAACCCTAGTTTTTATGTATGTCCACATGAGGACAGCAAGCAGACACACGTGCATCACAGTGGACAGTTGTTAGTTCATGTCTGTCCAAACACGGTACATGTTCGCCAGCCGTGACGTCCAGAACCACAGATCTCCACAGCTGCTCCTGCCGGCAAACACACCCCCTGTCAGTTCAGCACACGCACCAACGTGTCACTGCGTCTGTTTGCAACTCCACACTTGTGGGGGCACTTAGACAAATTTCACATCCAGCTCGACAGTGAAATTTCACATCCAGCTCGACAGTGATCGTCATTTTGTCCCTTGTACAAAATGGACGAAATGAGTGAAATGGAGCCTGATAATCATGAAATGGGGGTAAAATGTAACGAAATGGAGCAGACTGACCCAGACTGACTCCACATATGATAGATAGTACTGTTATTTCATTTTTTTGTGAAATTGGGGCAAAATGGACTGAAATGGGGACTGATAATCACGAAATGGGGGTAAAATGTAATGAAATGGAGCAGACCGACCCAGTGGCTGAAGTTTCATCTCTTGTATACCAGATGGCGCACCTGCCCTGAGTACATGTACTGAAGGGATCTCACAAAAAACACCAAACAATTAAATTAAAGTACATATTTGGAGTTAGTCTGGTCCATTTTGTTACATTTTACCCCCATTTCGTGATTATTAGTCCCCATTTCATGTTTCGTCTGCATGTCTCCTCCAGCTGCGCACGGAATAAACGCTTCTGCAGATTCCTGGTCCGAACAGAACATGCAAACGTCTTCGCAAGAAGATCATGGGATTGATTCCCACGTGTGGCCTTTCTGTGTGGAGGTTGAAGTTCTTCCCGTGTCTGCGTGGGTTCCCTCCTTACACCGGTTTCCTCCCACATCTAAAAACGTGTAGGTTATGTAAATTGGAAACTTAAAACTTGTCCAGGTGTCCCCTGTAAAAGAGGTCTTGATCTCAGTGGAACTAACCTGGTTAAAAAAGGTTAAATAAAATAAAAAATAAAATGGCATTTCTTTTTCTTCTTCTCCTTCTTTGGCGTTTTATGGCAGCCGGTATTATTATTGATGCATTGCTGCCACCTTCTGCATCAGTCTGTTATAGCAGCACTATAATCCTGCCGCTGAGTCCACAGTTTTTTTTTCTTTCCATGTGATCGACTAGAACCCAGCCCATGATCGACTGGTTGATCATGATCGACTGGTTGGGCACGCCGGCCATACGACATACAATCCACCATCAAATGACAAGGATCTATTTACGCGTTATATAAACCCAGTCAGTTACCAGCAACACTTATAGTATGTCACTGAGTGACATCAGTCTTTTTTACTCCCTATCCTTTTACCTTTTGGTACTGTAGGTGTTGCATGTGTCTTTTTAGTGAACTGTCAAATGCAAACACTATCAGGTCTGGTTCAAGGATGAGGCAGGATGCAAATGCAGGACTCAGACACAAAGCTCTGTATGTAAAAACAGTTTACTGAGGACGTAAACGGGGTCCAGTACACAAGAAGCCAGTCCAAAATGAGCAACAGTACAAGGAACATCAGGCTAAGGCGTGGTCGAGGAAACAAGCAGATGGTCAAAACACACGTGAGGCTAGCAGGTCAACAGAGAAGGCACTAGATGCATCAGTCTGGTGAAAGACTGAGAGATCTGGGGAGCTGTAAACACCCAGGTGACGAGGTGCAAATTGAAAGCAGGTGTGTGTGGAACACCAGAATGAGGGAGTGGCCAGAGAGAGGGAGATGCCCACCACCAAGAGCCAGGAGAGACAGACAAGAGAGATAGAGACAGACAGACCCAAGCAGGAAGAACCCGACAAACAGGAAAGCAATAAAACCAAGAAAATCCAACAAAAGCACACAGCCAAAAAAAACAAACCAAAAAAAAAACATGAAAACAAAACCAGACAAAACTCACATCCTGACAAACACTATAGTTAATGATGCTGCTCAGGAAATGCGACATAAGCAGCATCTTTTTTACAAGAAACTATTTGCTCTGTGGAGTTGGCAGTTCAAGAGTTGATGACCTGATAATCTGTATGAAGCAGAACTGGTCTCATTTTCCTGTTGCCAGTGTCAGTTAAGAGGTATACTTATTTTTGGGAAGCCGGAATTATTTCAAAGCTCTGCCTGTTTCTTTTTCTCTGAGTTGAAATCCTAGATTTTGACAAGGAACAGGGTATCTTTGCACGTTTGATTGACATCCAGATCGATCATCTTTTTCATACAAAAAGTGCATGCTGCTTTTCCATTTTGGGGTCCTTTTCTACTGTAGTAGTAACTGGAACCAGAAATCATCACCATACCATACCTTATCAGGACTGCTAATTACAGACAATGTTTACAGTTTGCCTTCCCATCAGTTTCAGTAAAAATCACAGCACACATCATGACATATCAATCAGCACCACTTTTCAACATCATGCTTGTATAACTTCCAATAGACCCGTGCTTTATCCGATAATATTACAATAACATGCTTTTGGAGGGCGGTATGCATTTTCAGAAGCCCGACATCCATGCCCAGTCGCTCAAATGACTGATATTCACCTGAGTTAGACGAGGGCGAATATCGGTCATTTTGGGCGACTGGGCATGGACGGAGGGACTCAGAAAATGCATACCACATGACAACTGCATGTTATTTGCATTAGTATCACTTACTGAGATACACAACACGTGGAATCACATTAACAATATTTAATGTCATTTCAAAAAGCACGACACCCAGCAAACACATACATAAAAAGTTGGCTCACCTTTAACTTTTGTCGTGTTTAGCCTCCAAATTCCCCGGGCGTCCCCATCAAGCTGGCTGCTTTGGCTGCTGTTTATTGTCGTACTATCTGTTGTGTGGGCCGCTGAAGAGGAGGTACTGCTGGCCCACCACCACCAGTCGGCGCCCTGCTTGGAGTGCGGGCTTCAAGCATGAGAGGGCGCCGGAGCCATTGGAAGTGACAGCTGTCACTTGTCAACCACACCAGCTGTCTCTCATCAACCACCTCATAAGAAGCGGATTACAACTCCACCTCCTCGCCGAGAAATCATCTACCACTAAAGGTAACCTTCTCTGCTGAATTATCGTTGTCTAATATTGTTCTGTGTGCAGCCGCATTCCTGTAGATTGAGTTTGGAGATTGGATTGGCGGATAGTGAGAAGACGACGGTCATCGTCTCTCACTCCATCCAGAAGAGGGACAAACAGGAGCTGCACGAGTGAAAACGTATCTGGAGGTGGAGGTTTTCCCTCCCGGAGGAATTGTGGGTAAAGGTTGCTGGGTGTGAGGACTCACACTCACCGTCATCTGTTTCTTGTCTGCCAGCAGTACCAGGGCCGACAACGGAGGACAGAGACCACCTGGGGACTCGGGACTTGGCGGCTCCGGTGTTCTTCAGGCCGTTGGTGGTGGAAGCGGAGTGGGCCCCGGCTCTTCGATCATCAGAGGTCTCCTATCTTCGAGCCTGCCCACAGTCCTCTTGTGTACAATTGGCATCCATTATTTCTGTCTGTATTCCGTTGTGTGCCTTCACAACATTAAATTGTTACTCCTTTTCTTATCCATTGTCCGTTCTTTTGCGCCCCCTGTTGTGGGTCCGTGTTACGACACCTTCCCAACAGGATTTCTCGGCCATTCGTCATGGATCCCGAGGGGCGTCAACCACAGCTTGAACAGCCAATGGGAGAACAAGGAGCCCAGGCGTCAGCAGGAGGCGTGGTAAGTGATCTGCAGCAAATCCTTACCGCTTTCACTGCTCAGTTACATCTGGTAACCGAGCAAAATGCAATCCTCAATCGGAGGATGGAGGCTCTCACCGCCAGAGTGGAAGCACGCGAGTCGAGCGTCGCTGCAGTGTCTCCTCCTGCTGGCCCGGGGCCTAATACAGACGTTCCACTGGCCGTTCAACAACCCCCCCCACCGTCCCCTGAAGCTTACATAAGCCCTCCCGAACCGTACGGAGGCTGTGTTGAAACGTGCGCAGACTTCCTAATGCAGTGTTCGCTCGTTTTTGCACAGCGTCCGGTTATGTACGCATCAGACGCCACCCGGGTGGCTTATGTAATTAATCTGCTTCGAGGTGAGGCACGCGCTTGGGCTACAGCGCTCTGGGAACAGGATTCATGGCTTCTGACATCATACGCTGGGTTTATATGGGAATTCAAACAAGTGTTTGATCATCCCAACAGAGGCGAGACTGCCTCGACCGTGCTGCTGTCAATGAGACAGGGGCGTCGGAGCGCAGCTGATTACGCTGTCGACTTCCGCATCGCGGCTGCGAGGTCTCGCTGGAATGACGTTGCGCTCCGCGCTGCCTTCATAAGCGGACTGTCTCCAGTACTGAAGGAGCATTTACTGGCTAAGGACGAACCGCAGGATTTCGACGGGCTTGTCAATCTGGTTATACGCTTAGACAACCGCTTAAATGAACACCGTCGGGAGCAGGCCGGGGGGCGTGGCCGGGCACAAGCCGTCCCTCTCTCTTCCGGGTCCGAAAGGGTGACGTCGTCCCCACGTTCCATTGCCAGAGGGCTCCGTGTGGCAACAGCTCCCCCTGCTGACGAAGCTATGGACACGAGCAGGGCCAAAGTGAGATCTGATGTCAGACAAAGGAGGCTGGCCCGCGGGGAGTGTTTTTACTGTGGCTCATGTGAGCACATGTTAAAAGACTGCCCCAAACGGTCAAACACCAACGCCCATCCTTAGAAACTGGGCTAAGGGTGGGCCATAACATGTACACGGGGAGACCCCGCAGATCAGCACGAATCCCAGTGATAATCCTGAGTGGGGATTTAACCCTTCACGCCCCAGCACTGGTGGACACGGGGTCCGAAGGGAATCTGTTGGATAGCAGATGGGCAAAGGAAGTAGGGCTCCCTCTAGTGGCTCTGCCTTCGCCTTTGAAGGTACGGGCACTAGATGGCACCCTACTCCCGTTAATCACACACCGGACACAGCCCGTGACTCTGGTTGTGTCTGGGAATCACAGGGAGGAGATCGTGTTTTACGTGACACCTTCTACCTCCCGGGTGATTTTGGGTTTTCCTTGGATGGTGAAGCACAATCCCCGGATCGATTGGCCGTCTGGGGTAGTGGTGCAGTGGAGCGAAGCCTGCCACCGGGAGTGTTTAGGATCCTCGGTTCCACCCGGGATCACGGCTAAGGAGGAGGTTAAAGTCCCTCCCAATCTGACGGCGGTGCCCGTGGAGTACCATGATCTGGCTGATGTTTTCAGCAAAGATCTGCCACTCACTCTTCCCCCGCACCGACCGTACGATTGTGCCATTGATTTGATTCCGGACGTTGAGTACCTGTCCAGTAGACTGTACAACCTCTCACGTCCGGAACGCGAATCAATGGAGACCTACATCCGGGACTCCTTAGCCGCCGGATTGATCCGGAACTCCACCTCCCCGATGGGTGCAGGCTTCTTTTTTGTGGGTAAGAAAGACGGCGGACTCCGTCCATGCATCGATTACAGGGGGTTGAACGAGATCACGGTTCGCAATCGATACCCATTGCCCCTCTTGGATTCGGTGTTCACACCCCTGCATGGAGCTCAAATATTCACCAAACTTGATCTTAGGAATGCGTACCACCTGGTTCGGATCCGGAAGGGAGACGAATGGAAGACGGCATTTAACACCCCGTTAGGTCATTTTGAGTACCTGGTCATGCCGTTTGGTCTCACCAATGCGCCCGTGACGTTCCAAGCATTGGTTAACGACGTCTTGCGGGACTTCCTGCATCGGTTTGTCTTCGTATATCTGGATGATATACTCATCTTTTCTCCGGACCCTGAGACTCATGTCCAGCATGTACGTCAGGTCCTACAGCGGTTGTTAGAAAACCGGCTGTTTGTGAAGGGTGAGAAGTGTGAGTTTCACCGCACGTCTTTGTCCTTCCTGGGGTTTATCATCTCCTCCAACTCCGTCGCCCCTGATCCGGCCAAGGTTGCGGCGGTGAGGGATTGGCCCCAACCAAAAAGCCGTAGGAAGCTGCAACAGTTCCTCGGCTTTGCAAACTTCTACAGGAGGTTCATTAAGGGTTACAGTCAGGTTGTTAGCCCCCTGACTGCCCTGACCTCCACTAAAGTCCCCTTCACCTGGTCGGACCGGTGTGAGGCCGCGTTTAGGGAGTTGAAACGCCGGTTTTTGTCTGCGCCAGTTCTGGTGCAGCCTGATCCTACTCGCCAGTTTGTAGTGGAGGTGGGCGCCTCAGACTCAGGGATAGGAGCCGTGCTGTCCCAGAGCGGGGAGTCCGATAAGGTTCTCCATCCTTGTGCCTACTTTTCCCGCAGGTTGACCCCCGCTGAGCGGAATTATGACGTCGGCAATCGAGAACTCCTCGCGATGAAGGAGGCTCTGGAAGAGTGGAGACACCTGTTGGAGGGAGCTACGGAGCCTTTCACGGACCACCGGAACCTGGAGTACATCCGGACCGCCAAGTGGCTGAACCCCAGGCAAGCCCGCTGGTCCCTGTTCTTCGGACGCTTTGACTTCCGGATCACCTACCGCCCCGGGACTAGGAATCAACGGTCCGATGCACTGTCCCGGGTGCACGAAGAGGAGGCCAAGGCTGAGTTGTCGGACCCCATCGAAACCATCCTTCCCGAGTCCACTGTCGTGGCCACCCTCACCTGGGACGTGGAGGAAACTGTCCGGGAGGCCCTGGCAAGGAACCCGGACCCGGGAGACGGTCCGAAGAACAAACTTTACGTCCCACCAGAGGCTAGGGCTGCCGTCTTGGACTTCTGCCACGGATCCAAGTTCTCCTGTCATCCCGGAGTGCGTAGGACCGTGGCAGTAGTCCAGCAGCGCTTCTGGTGGGCGTCATTGGAAGCCGACGTCCGGGACTACGTCCAGGCCTGTACCACCTGTGCCAGGGGCAAGGCGGACCATCACAAGACCAGGGGTCTCCTCCAACCCCTGCCTGTGCCTCATCGCCCCTGGTCCCACATCGGCCTGGACTTCGTCACGGGCCTCCCGCCGTCCCAGGGCAACACCGCCATACTGACGATAGTGGACCGGTTCTCCAAGGCGGCCCACTTCGTGGCCCTCCCGAAGCTCCCAACGGCCCAGGAGACAGCAGACCTCCTGGTCCACCACGTCGTGCGTCTGCATGGGATACCATCGGACATCGTCTCGGATCGTGGTCCCCAGTTCTCCTCGCAGGTCTGGAGGAGTTTTTGTAAGGAGCTGGGGGCCACCGTACGTCTCTCGTCCGGGTATCACCCACAGACGAACGGCCAGGCAGAGCGGGCGAACCAGGACTTAGAACAGGCCCTTCGCTGTGTAACCTCCGCGCATCCGGTGGCCTGGAGTAACCATCTGGCCTGGATCGAGTACGCTCACAACAGTCAAGTGTCATCTGCCACCGGCCTCTCCCCTTTTGAAGCGTGTCTGGGCTACCAGCCCCCATTGTTCCCACTTGTGGAGGGAGAGGTCGGGGTACCCTCTGTCCAGGCCCACCTGCGGAGGTGCCGCCGGGTGTGGCGGACCGCCCGTTCTGCCCTATTGCGGGCCCAGACGAGGGCCAAGACCCATGCAGATCGCCGGCGATCCCCGGCCCCTGCATACCAACCTGGGCAGGAGGTGTGGTTATCCACCAAGGACATCCCGCTCCAAGTGACATCCCAGAAACTGAAGGACCGTTTCATTGGACCATTCCCCATCGCCAAGATCCTCAGTCCGGCCGCAGTGAAGCTGACACTCCCGGCTTCACTGCGGATCCACCCGGTTTTTCATGTCTCTAGACTCAAGCCATACCACGCCTCACCACTCTGCACCCCTGGACCCGAGCCACCTCCTGCCCGAATCATCGATGGGGAGCCGGCATGGACTGTTCGTCGGCTCCTGGACGTCCATCGGAAGGGCCGGGGTTTTCAGTACTTGGTGGACTGGGAGGGGTACGGACCCGAAGAACACTCCTGGGTGAAGAGGAGCTTCATCCTGGACCCGGCCCTCCTGGTCGATTTCTACCGCCGACACCCGGACAAGCCTGGTCGGGCGCCAGGAGGCGCCCGTTGAGGGGGGGGTCCTGTTGTGTGGGCCGCTGAAGAGGAGGTACTGCTGGCCCACCACCACCAGTCGGCGCCCTGCTTGGAGTGCGGGCTTCAAGCATGAGAGGGCGCCGGAGCCATTGGAAGTGACAGCTGTCACTTGTCAACCACACCAGCTGTCTCTCATCAACCACCTCATAAGAAGCGGATTACAACTCCACCTTCTCGCCAAGAAATCATCTACCACTAAAGGTAACCTTCTCTGCTGAATTATCGTTGTCTAATATTGTTCTGTGTGCAGCCGCATTCCTGTAGATTGAGTTTGGAGATTGGATTGGCGGATAGTGAGAAGACGACGGTCATCGTCTCTCACTCCATCCAGAAGAGGGACAAACAGGAGCTGCACGAGTGAAAACGTATCTGGAGGTGGAGGTTTTCCCTCCCGGAGGAATTGTGTGTAAAGGTTGCTGGGTGTGAGGACTCACACTCACCGTCATCTGTTTCTTGTCTGCCAGCAGTACCAGGGCCGACAACGGAGGACAGAGACCACCTGGGGACTCGGGACTTGGCGGCTCCGGTGTTCTTCAGGCCGTTGGTGGTGGAAGCGGTGTGGGCCCCGGCTCTTCGATCATCAGAGGTCTCCTATCTTCGAGCCTGCCCACAGTCCTCTTGTGTACAATTGGCATCCATTATTTCTGTCTGTATTGCGTTGTGTGCCTTCACAACATTAAATTGTTACTCCTTTTCTTATCCATTGTCCGTTCTTTTGCGCCCCCTGTTGTGGGTCCGTGTTACGACACCTTCCCAACACTATCCATGATAAAATCATCTGGAATATCTGTATTGGGACCAACACACACTTCTCGCCTTTTCATGTAATCGTCTTCAGACAGTTATTGGGTTGCGCACGCTATGACGTCATCACCGCCATCACTGCGGGCAGGTATGGACAGGTAGCATAAATGTAAATCTATGCTACTGGCCCAGCAACACCTCAGTAAGTGATAATAATGTCCGTTATCTGATTATGAGAAATCAGATTAACACACCTAGATTCCTCCCCAAAAGTCCAAGTTCTTCATTACATGTATACCATTAATCTGTTATATTTCATTCTTTTACGTCTGCACATGTATAAAAGCAATTGCCGCTCGTATTTCCAGAGGTGCAGCACAACACCGCATTGGTGTTCATAACATGCTTCATCAGATCACAGAGTTCCATGTATGCTCTCCGAGACATTGTGAAGTCGTGCATCTGTGAATTCCTTGAGCACCACTCTTTCCCACGAGTCCTTACTCCGAACACTAAGGGTGTCACGGTGCATGTATTTGTATTGAACCGTTTCGGTACGGGACATTCGGTCCAGTACAGGGCTGTGCACGGGTGAGTTCACGTTGCATATGTTTACATTCAGTGTTGTCAACTTAGCAAATTTCTTGCTAATTCTGGCGACTTTCCAAACCCTCTTGCCGACTTATTTTCTCAAAAACGATTAGTGACAAATCTAGCTGTTTTTCCTGGCATTACTGGAGGCTTTTCTGATGTTTGGCGACTGAAAGTGAAACTCTCTGTTGTCAGTGAGAGGCAGCGGGTCTCCCCCTACTCTGCTGTCTGCAGCAGCCTGAAAGCGCTGAGAGGAGGGATATCTACAATCCTCCGCACTCGACTTGCTCAGCCAACTGACCTCGTTTGCTGCGCTGTGGTTAGGTAGTCCCCAGACTTTGAGAAGCCCTGGCCTTGAGAAGTTATTTTATTTTAATAAGTGATGGCCGATTTTAATGGCAGAATAAATAAACAAACCAAGAATCAAGTTTATTTGTGGTTCTAAATATTTTTAAGGTGGTTTTACTCACTTTTTGCCTCTCCCACAATGTTTTTGTTTTCAAAACTTTATTTAAAAAGATATATTAACAAACATTAAATGAACAGTTAATAGAAAGAGATAGAAAATAAAAGTAAACAAAAGTAAAGGGATTCTTTAACATTAATTCTTTTTTTTTTAAAAATCTCTTATAGAGTGTGACAGTTTTGGACAAGTTCTTTTTTCTGGCAAAAAATATGAAGGTTGAATAAAATTGAATAGGGTTTCATGCTGGAACCGTGGTGCTGCTCGTTTTATTAAAAGCTGTTTACTTGGAATGTATTTTTTATAATATTTCATACATTTGTCATTTATTTGAGAACATTTTATTTAACTTATTACTAGGCAGCACTTTGCAATTATTTTATTTTCCTGTGTGTATAATGCTACAATAAATTGTTGGTTTAAACAACAAACAAAATTAGCTTTTGCATTTTGTTCCCATACTGTACCGAAAATTAACCGAACTGTGACCTCAAAACCGAGGTACATACCGAACCATGATTTTTGTCTATCGTTACACCCCTACCGAACACTCATCCAGTTGGTTCCTTTACACAGAACTGTGTCCTTTTATAGTCCATTGTGTGTTCAACAATTTGCCAGTACATACAAGGGATGCAAAAACACCTTTCTGTGTAAGTGCTTCAACGTCCCTTGTATGTTGTTTCAGCATACTAAAGAGCAAATTTCTTTGCGATCTTTGCAGTTTACAGACATATTTGCTGGATTTGAGTGGAGTTTGCCGTGGTCTAAAAGCACAATGTCATATTTCCTCACTGTGTGCCAGGACATCAAACAATTCTGCCGCACCTCCTTGCTGAGAGAAAAACGTGATGTCATGGAGGATTGGTCCAAGTGTGTCTGTCCATGGTGTTAAATTGTAGATGTTTCCGTTCAGTTTTTTTAACCCCCTCACATCAGGTTCACAGCTGAATACCCAAAGAGCTAAGGGCCTTTCACACTGCACATGTTCAGGGTGTTAAACTGAACTGTCCGCAGAGGAAAACATAAAAAGGCGAGAAGAGTGTGTATGTTGGTCCCAATATGGATATTCCGGATGATTTTCTCATGGAAAGTATGACAATGAACAGCAGCCAGGTTGTTGAGGACGTGCTGCCGAATTCGGAGAACAGTGAGCGCCAGCCGACACGACAAAAGTTAAAGTGAGCCAACTTGTTATGTACACGTTAGGGGTTGTGTATCTCAGTAAAGTGATAAGAATGCAAATAACATGCATTTGTCGTGTGGTATGCATTTTCTGAGTCCCTCCGTCCATGCCCAGTTGCCCGCAATGACATATTCGCCCGAGTTAGACGAGGGCGAATATCTGTCATTTTGGGCGACTGGCCATAGATGTTTTTGCAAGGAATGTTTTCACAGTTTTTGCTCTATGGCAAGATGCATTATCATCTTGAAAAATGATTTCATCATCCCCAAACATCCTTTCAATTGATAGGATAAGAAAAGTGTCCAAAATATCAACGTAAACTTGTGCATTTATTGATGATGTAATGACAGCCATCTCCCCAGTGCCTTTACCTGACATGCAGCCCCATATCATCAATGACTGGAAATTTACATGTTCTCTTTAGGCAGTCATCTTTAGAAATCTTATTAGAACGACACCAAACAAAAGTTCCAGCATCATCACCTTGCCCAGTGCAGAGTCGAGATTCATCACTGAATATGACTTTCATCCAGTCATCCACAGTCCACAATTGCATTTCCTTAGCCCATTGTAACCTTGTTTTTTTCTGTTTGGGTGTTAATGATGGCTTTCATTTAGCTTTTCTGTATGTAAATCCCATTTCCTTTAGGCGGTTTCTTACAGTTCGGTCACAGACGTTGACTGCAGTTTCCTCCCATTCGTTCCTCGTATGTTTTGTTGTGCATTTTCGATTTTTGAGACATATTGCTTTAAGTGTTCTGTCTTGACGCTTTGATGTCTTCCTTGGTCTACCAGTATGTTTGCCTTTAACAACCTTCCCATGTTGTTTGTATTTGGTCCAGAGTTTAGACACAGCTGACTGTGAACAACCAACATCTTTTGCAACATTGCGTGATGATTTGCCCTCTTTTAAGAGTTTGATAATCCTCTCCTTTGTTTCAGTTGACATATCTCGTGTTGGAGCCATGATTCATGTCAGTCCACTTGGACTGACATGAACAGCTCTCCAAGGTGTGATCACTCCTTTTTAGATGCAGACTAACGAGCAGATCTGATTTGATGCAGGTGTTAGTTTTGGGGATGAAAATTTACAGGGTGATTCCATTATTTATTCCTCAGAATTGAATGAGTCCATATTTTTTTCCCTCTGCTTGGTCTAAAAAAGTAACCGTTACTGACTGCCACAATTATTTTTCCTGATTTCTTATAGTGTTTCTTAAAGCCAGAAAGTTGCCATTTGAAATGACTTTAGTTTTGTGTCATGTCTGTGATCTGCTTTTTTTCTACAAAATTAAACAACTGAATGAACATCCTCCGAGGCCGGTGATTCCATAATTATTGCCAGGGGTTGTATAAACAACATAACATAACATAAAACAACTACATCAAGTCATGTAAAATAAATATCTGTGGAAAATAACAGCCTGTTAAAGTTCAGAGTTCTCAGCTGCTTTATGTGATTTCTGCTTCTGAACATCACTGCAGAGTTTCTCCACATCAGGTTTTTTTTTTTATCACACGTGTGTGATTTTTATTCTGTTCATTAATATATTCTCATTTTAAGGAATTTTGCCATTTTATTTCATCTCGTAATTTCAGTATAACCGTCACCAACACACGCACACGGTGTGAACAGGACGTACCATCAGAACAGTCCAGAGAGAAATAAAGGCAGCGCCACAGTTTAGTTTGTGTTGTTTTCACTCTGTGCTCAGCGCGCCCCTCCCCCACCCCCTCCTTTCCCTCCTCACCACCAGCCAACTCGCGCGCACGCATGCACACACACACACACACACACACACACACACACAAACAGATGGCTGCAGCGATTGGACCCAGTCCTAATTTTTGACTGCTTTAAGAAAAGCCGCCCACTATTTTTTCAGCGTCTTTTTGAAAATTGACCGCTCAAATGACAGCAGGACAGCTCGCTGTCGAAACCTTGGATCTCGCTCCCGTCTGCTCCCATCAATTTTTAATCCAGTACCATCCCAATCACGTGATAAATAGCAAAGTTGACTCCCATGCCACAGGAATCCCGTGACCCATGGGATTCCCAAAAAATGTCAGCCTCTACTACAAATGCACACTCCATACAGTGGTCTCGCGCACACATTGTGATCATGTTTTCCGATTGTCCGCTGCGTGGAGAGTGGTGGGAAAACCCGAAGATGCTTTCTCGCGAGGTGCGAGACAAGACGTGATGTAAATAAGAAAACAAAAAGCCGGTGGTCAGGTATTTTGGTTCCGAGCAATGAAAATAAAGAATGTGAACATTTTAAACAAAAAAATGCCACTTGTCCGGTCGGACAACGATTTTGAGCATATTGCTTGTCCGATCACATTTTACACTTGTTCCGGACAATCGGACAAGCATTAATGTCGATGCCTGACATGTTTAATGATTCATTCATTTAATGCTAAAATATAAAAGGAAACAGCTTTTTCAAATAATAAAATAGCAGGTCTTTAAAGAGCCTTTGTTTTATATCTAAACGTAGCAGCAGGTATGTGTTTTCAGAGACGACAGCTGAGCTGGACTCTGAGGAAATTTAACCAGATGCCCTCCTCTGCAGCTTCGACCTCGGTGGAGTTTTTTGAGACACTTTTCTCACATTTTGAAGAGCAGAGATGTTCTCGTCTTCCATCTGAACTTCAGGTTTTGGTGTTCAGCTCTATCAGTGGAAATGTTTGAAGTGCATTTATATAAGATTCCCTGTGCAGCAAATGTTGAAATGTTCCTGATGTGGGACAAGTGAAGAAATATATTTCTTAAAATATAAAGAAACATGAAACAGTTAAAATAATTACATTCAAAAAATTTAAGTTATTAAGTTATTTAAATTTATAGTCTTTCCTTGTAGTCACAGGAGTAACAATTAAAAACTAGCTTTATTTGGCAAAAATAAAAATAGATTGAACAATTTACAAATTAAAATGTTCACTTAGCTCGATTGAATGATTATGCCACTAAAGAGTAAAAGGCTAAGCTAACATTAGCCAGTCATAAAACCTCAGCAGTGCACTACATCGTTTTATTTTTAATTCCTCTCACCTCAGACAAATTTGCACAAGCTCCATTGCTCAAACTGGGTGTTTGTATATAACCAAAAGTGAGGAATTTCAGATTGAGTGGGTCTGCTTGATAACCCCTGCTGCTGTGCTCGCTCAGCTGCTGTGTGTGCCTCTGCCTGGGTCTGTGGCCTGAACACCCGCTGCTGTGTGTGCCTCTGCCCGGTGTTGCGGTCTGATCTGCCCCAACATCTGATCAGTTCTCCATCGGCTCATTGTCACTCCGAACAGTCTCTGAAAAAAGCTTCTCCCAGCAGGGTGATGGGTGACTTGTTCTTCTGCTTGTGGTTATGACTGGCAGACTGTTTCGCCTTCCTGACCAGTGATGCCGGTAACGCGTTACTTAGTACTCTAATCTGACCACTTTTTTTAGTAACGAGTAATCTAACGCGTTACTCTCTCCAAATCAGTAATCAGATTAAAGTTACTTCTCCAAGTCACTGTGCGTTACTATTATTTTTGCATTGTGGGTCGATAGCAGCATTAAAACTTGGTCCGTGGCCAGGGGGTCAGGGTCGACTGAACTGCTCACTTTAAGCGAGCTGTGAGCTTTTCATCCGCGGTTTTCTGCAGCAGCTACGATGCGTTGACAACAGCACACCTGCACTGAGCTTTACAAAGACATTTTTATGCTTTTTTTTTTCTCCTTTATTTAGAATTCTGAGCTGAGCCGCTCCGTATCTGCTGCTAAAAACAGCTGATCCTCCGCGACACGTCAACAACTAACACTGTTTTTCACTCAAATGCACCTAAACTCTCTTTCCGAGGACCACATGATGTGAAAATGCAATAAAACTTTCTTACCTGTAAATCTGGTCATGTTTTCTGCATAAATAAATGGTATCCATTCTTTGTGCTCAAACGCCGAAAGCAGGGGCGAATCCAGATGGAATGGGGGCGTGGGGCAGGGATGTGCACCCACCCATAACACCCCTAGATTAAAGGTCCAGTTTTAAAGCCTTTTTTACTACAACTACTAATACTACTTATAATAATAATAATTTCGACAAGTAAAATGTTTAGAGAGAATTTAAATGTTAGAAAAATGTTAGAAAGAATTTAATAGTTAGATTTATAAACAATGTAGTTTAGAAATTGCAAGTTTTACTGGTACAGTGCTGTCAACAGTTAAATATGAGGTCAAGAAAGAGGTCTTTATTTTACTATACTTTACTGACTATAAAGTGAGTTTTGGCAAAACCAGTATCATTGTCATGTTGAGGTGGCAGAGGGTTGTCAGCAGCTGGGGAAAGTAACTAAAAAAGTAACTAGTAATCTAACATAGTTACTTTTACAACTAGTAATCTAACATAGTTACTTTTACAATTGAGTAATCAGTAAAGTAACTAAGTTACTTTTTCAAGATGTAATCAGTAATTGGATTACTTTTTCAAAGTAACTGTGGCAACACTGTTCCTGACACAAATCCAAGATGGTGATTGTACTGCTTGTTCACCGTGCTCTCTAAAAACCAGATAGTGACGTAGGAATCTCCACCCCTTTGCCGTGTCCAACACATTCAGTGCAAGGGGAGGCGTCAAAATGATCAAATGATGTGTGCAGTGTGAAAGGCCCTATAATATTATATCTACTATTACTATTATGTTGACAATGTACAGAAAATGAAATGCCACTGGAGGCATCTGATAAATGTTATACTGCTTATTTGCATGACAGCATCTTTGATGATCAGAACTAAGATCAGGGATTTCTTTTTTCCGTATTTGAACTGGCAAAAGGATGTTAACCAGCACTCCTCCTAAAGGTTGAGGAATTCCGCCTCTCTGAGCTTAGTCATCTCCACTGTGTGAGCCTCTAACTGGCAGAAGAGGATCAAAAGGCAGGGATATTCAATATTTAGCAAACAGCTGTAGTCTAAATGACTATGTAATCCAAAGAATGGAATTATGGTTCATAGTTTTGTTGAAAGTGGAGAAGCAAGTATGATCAGTGGTAATAACGAACTGGCTGTGATTTGTGTTGGCCTGTGAGCATGATGAATGTGAATCTGGCCACTAGGGTTTTGTTTTGTTAAATTAGGGAGTTTAGGCAGCTGCAGCTGTCAAATAACCTTAAGTGCCCTCTCAGACTCAGTGGCCTGGCACTTTCTTAAAGAAATAGACATTATATTGAGAAAAGTCTGGTTTTATGTTGAACCTTGAACCAGCAGGGTAGCTGGTTAGTAGGGCTATTCATGTTATATAGTGAAAAAATAAAAGTTGTGAGAGACTTCAGACCACATATTGTTTTTGTTCCACTTGGGGTTTTATAGGTGCAGACCAAATTTGAACTCAATCAGATAAGATTTAGAGGTCCCCCAAAAGTGACACATTTTCCTCTCCCTCCACTGGCAAGGCAATGTCACCCTAACGGGAGAAGACTCTGATACCATTGTTTTTTTGTTAGAGGTACGTGTGATGGCTTTTAATCGCAAAAAGTGGTGGTTGATTGGTCACCCAGAGGAGAACATTACTGGAATTGCTGGATTATGACATTGCTTGATTGGGGAAATTGTTGCTTTGTGGGGGACCCCTAAATAATGTCTGATTACAATAAAATTTGGCACAGATATTTTATTTATTTATTTATTTTTTGTGGAACAAGAACAACATGTGGCCCAAAAGATTTTGTAACATTTGACATTTTGAACAGGTCTACTGGTTAGCCGATTGAAGCGGTGCATCATGTGAACCTGGTTAGTTTCAGAGAACAAATGGTGCTGAGACGTCACTGCACTGAACACAAATGACGTGTTTATGTGAGAGGTGGGATGTTGAAGTGCACCGGACTCTGCCCCCAATGTCATCTGTCAGAATCCTAGAGCCACTGCAGAAAAGACCCCTCACATCAACTGTGAGAGGCTCATGCATGTCTTTACTCGAGAGATTTAATCATTCTGCCTGCCAACAGGCACATTTTTCTTTGGTCCTTGAAGATACTAGATGGTTAGTGTTGTTTTAAGGTGTTGAGATTGTTTGCTTGCCACAAATGTATTAACCCTTTATCTACGGCGATGGCGCGCACGCCATATTTTCCATATGCGTATTTGTTTTACCGTAACTCCGCCATAGTTTGTCCAATCCGAATGATTCAAAGTGCATTGTTAAGCTAACACCAAGGACTTTCCAATGATATATGGTGTATTACAGTAAATGTAAGCCTGTGACGTCATAATGCAGAGGAAAAACACGGAAGTTTCACACTAGTTCGCCGCTGATTCTCATTACCGTAAGTTCTCATGTAAGCCCTCAATCTGAAAAATTTCAACACTGACAGCAAGCCAAGAACCCGTGCTTTCCAACAGTATGCTATATGTTGCATATATTATGGTAAAGTGCGTTCGGTGACTTTTGAAACGAGGGAAAAGTATGAAAAAGAGTGCAAAAGTGACAGAAAAGTACAGAGACAGACAGCAAACATAAATGTAGTAATTTTTGAGGAAAAGGCAGGGTGTTAGTGTCATTTGTGTAGGTGTGTGTGCGTGTTTGTGTGGGTGTGATGGCTCCATCAGCCACAAACCACTGCCCGGTGCCAACAAGCAGTGGAAACCCAACTTGCCAGCAATCCACAAAGGGGTGGCATTCTTGCAAGGTTTGCAAGAGGTCAACCTGCTGGATGTGCAAACTTTGTAAAATTGGCCTCTGTCTTCAGCCAGACAGAAACTGTTACAAACAGTACCACACTGACTGATGTAGTTTAGATCTAATTTTGATTCTTGGTTATATATTTGTATATAGTTTGACACTTTATTGTTTTATTCATATTGTATAATTTTGCACAAAATGAGTGATCAAATGAGTGATTTATTGCACATTTTAATAATACAGATAATAATTGATATATTTATATATAGTTTTGCACTTTGTTGTTATATTGTCATATTGTTTGATTCTGCACTTTAAAATTGGTTACTTTTTGCATATTTTCGCCTTGTAAAATGTTTACTTTTGCACTGTTTCTGCACTGTTTCTGAGTTCTAGACACACAAAATTAATTATTTTGATTGTAAACACTTACAGCTTCCTGTTAAAAATGTGAAATACAAACGTCCTTTACATAGCAATCATTTTTCACTAAAAAACTGAAAAAAAATCAAGTTCGTTTTTGTGGTTTTTTTCTCATTTTAAATGCTAAAACTTACAAATAATGTGTATAAATAGTTAATCAGGTGTAATATAATTGAAATTCAGGTACTCTTGGAAAAGGGTACCAAAGCACACAAACATAGAACATTACTTCTTAATTTTATTGCTATAATAAAAAATTATAACCAATCGTCCATTTATAGTCTTAGTAACTGGTAAAGGGTTAATCTGAAACGATTGGGTATTGGAAAGAACCTCATGATAAGATGCATGTCAGGACACATGAGCCATGATACAAATACTGCAAATCCGACCGCTTTGTGCTACCCTTAAATAACAGAGTGCACTTAAATACAACCCACATTAATTTGCACCCTCTGCTCTACTCGTTTTTGCACCTGCCATCAAGCTAGAGCCCTTTAGGGTTTGTTTTTTTTTACTCTAATTTATTAGTGTGTGTATGTGATATCTAAAGCAGTCTGTTTTTATAGCAGCTGTAGTTGTTGTTATATATGATAATTTAACAGTTAGTATAATACTAATGAAGAGACTGCAGCGGGTCCGTAATCAACTTGTAATCAACCTTGAACCAATTGAAGCAGTGGTTCGCAGATTGAAGCAATGCTTCGATCTATTGCTTTGTTTATTCTTTCTTTCTTTTGCTTAATTTTCCCCCGCTAAAACCCCAAAGAGCATACGTCTGTGAGTATTATTTACCTTTTCTATGTTAAACCGACCTGTTATGGTCTTCTGAAACAGTTGATAAATGTAGTTTATAACTTAAAAACGGGAGCAATGCTAACGCATTAGCATGTCTGTGGCATTTTCAATGTTAAAAGTTAGCATTAAGCAGTTGCAGCTGTCATCACGTTCGGGTGCATTTGTTTTCAAATTGTAATATTTCTTAAATTTATTTTTGTTTATATGTTAATAATGTAATGATTATTATATACAATTTTAGAGAAAGAGACAAAAAGAACCTGAATAGAATCACAACAGAAAATATAAATGCAACTAACAATGAACATACATAAATAAATAAATAAATACGGGGTCTATTAGATAATAAACCGACCCTTTTATTTTTTTTTTTAACTATATGGATTTGAATGACGTGCGATTACACCAATCATGCTTGAACCCTCGTGCGCATGCGTGAGTTTTTTCACGCGTGTCGGTGACATCATTTCCCTGTGGGCAGGCCTTGAGTGAGATGTGGTCCCGCCCTCTCGGCTGAATTCCTTTGTTTCACACGCTGCTCGAGACGGCGTGCATTGCTTTATCAACATTTTTTCTGGACCTGTGAGGAATATCCGAGTGGACACTATTTGAGAAATTAAGCTGGTTTTCAGTGAAAAGTTTAATGGCTGATGAGAGATTATGGGGTGTTTCTGTCGGTGTAAGGACTTCCCACGCAGCGGGACGTCGTGCAGCGCTTCCAGGCGCCGTCGTCGGCCTGTTTCGACCTGAAAACATCCTAATTTAAGACTTAATTCACCCAGGACGTCGTGAGAGAACAGAGAAGATTCAGAAGAGGCCGGCATGAGGACTTTATGCGGACATTCCACTGTTTAAGGACATTTTTTAATGAAAGACGTGCGCGCAAATTTGCCAAGTCGTTTCCGTGACGACTTGGCAAATCTGTGTGCGCTGCGACAGGAAAAACACCTCCATGTTGAAAACCATTTGTAAAATTCAGGCGGCTTTTGATGGTTTTCAACAAGTGAGTAACTGAGAAATTGTTTAACAGCTTGGGCATGTTCCAACTTGCCCGTTAAGGTTTCCAACGGAGGTGTTTTTCCTATTGCGACCCCCCGCGGTCGGGTCCGGCCCGACATGCGACTCTGCCCGCACGTTCTTTCATTACAAAATGTCTGTTAACAATGGAATGTCCGAATAAACTCCTCATGCCGACTTCTTCTGAAAGTTCTCTGACGACTTACTGGGTCACCAGAGCCTGAAATGTGGAAGTTTTCAACTTGAAACGGTGAGACGCTGCCGCCTCGAAGCGCAGATCACCGTCAGGCGCCGTGGGCCGTCCTTACGGCGACACTACCAGACCAAAATCTCTCATCAGCCGTTAAAATTTTTACCGAAAACCAGCTGAATTTATCGAATGGTGTCCACTCAGTTGTGCCTTACAGTTTTGAAAAAATTTTGATCAAACAAAGCAGCAGTCTCTGAGCCATTCCTAAACAATGAAAAAATCGACGAGAGGGTGGGCCACTCCTCACTCAAAGACTGCCCACAGGCGAATGACGTAACCGACAGGCGTGAAAAAACTCTCGCATGCCCACGAGGGTTCAAGCATGTCTGATGTAATCACACGTGATTCAAATCCATATGGTTTTTGAAAAAAATAATAGGGTCGGATACTTTTCTAATAGACCTCGTACATACATACATACAGAAATAAATGTGTTTCCTGTGAACACCTAGTGACTCTTACACCTCCATTTCATCCCTGTCTTATTTAAGTTTAATGACAGTTTGTTTCGATCAAACCGTATTTTCAATGTGTTAATTTCTTCAGTGATTTCCTCCAGAACTATCTGCCAAGTTAGAAAACTGCTGCATCCTAGTAAGAGCAGAATACTACTGGAATGAATTTGAATAAGGAAAGTTGTTTTTTTTTTCTCAGCTAAATGGATGCTGCACTCACTCCAGTTTATCGTCTGGAATAGTCCCAGATTGCATTTCAGAGCTTCTAGAATTGAAACATTTTCGTGCGGGTGGTGTTGGGGGGTAATTTTGGGTTTCAGCTTTTTTTGTTTTTCACCACTTTCATCCCTGAATATGTCAATCGTGAGTCACGTTTGTGCGGATTAAAGTTACTAACTGGGACTCCTGTCTTGTTGCAAGAAAGAAACGAGAATCGTCCTCCGTTCTGTTCACACAGCTCCAAACGCTGCGCGGCTCTCTGACGAGTCAAGTTAGAATGATAGAGTCCAGTCTGAATTAATAACTTCAAAGTGAAACACTGTTTTGTTTATTTTTATTTATGTCCAGAGATCAAGGATACAGTTACCAATTTCATATTTATTTACTTTAAGACTCAATGAAATACATAGAAAACCTGTAAAGCCTACTTTTAGTACAAAATTCACAAGGTATCGATAAGGAATCGGATCGATAAGTAGAATCCATAATGGCATCGATATCGATAAAATCTTATTAATACCCATTCCTACTCTTAATGCCAGAATGAGACGACCAAACCACACAAAGTTCACAAATATTTTACCTGAATGGAAGCCCGTTATAATGATGAGAAAATATAAACAACAATAAATCAACTTCATAAAATATCGGCAAAGAAACCACCATCCACATCAATTGAGGATCAGGTTGCTCAGTGAAGTGGGCAGATGCAGACAGTGCACATACAAGTACACAGTGGTCACAAAAAAAAAAAAAAACTAGTTTCAAATATCTTTTTCCATTAATACAGATAGCAAAATGCATTTCATCCTGAAATGTTATACATGTGTATTCATCAAATGGAAAATTACAAACACTACTGTAGAAGCAGTTTAAAATGCATAATGTATGTATCAAAATTTGGGACTACATTTATCCTTGGCGAAAGCAGTTTCCCTTGCATCATTCGAGATGGGGCGAGTGGACATGGGGGTGCGAGCCGAGTGCAAGAAAGTTGGATAGGATGATCACAACAATAACAGTTAAGGCCAAAAGGAACACATTAATAAAAAAATAAATTAACATGATAGTTTGATTACACAATTACATCATTGTTTTCTCTCTGATTGACTATTTTTAAGGTAAAGCTGTACTTCTGGTTTTTGGCACGAGGTGCTCTTTGGTTTATTTTTCAAAATTTTGTGAAGTTTGGCCCAGTTGTCAATGGTAAATATCATTGGAACCACTCCAAAAAACATAGGTCTATAGATCCCCTACCACTCTTTGCTTTCACCAAATTTCAAGTCAATCATGAAAAATACTCCAAATTTAAGGTATTTACTGACTGTATAAACGTTAGTCACAAAATCTAACGTACCTCAGGAAGTGTGCTGACGAGCGTGAGACCTCACCCCCTCCTCTTTCACAGACCGTGCATCAAACCCTGGACGTTCTCTGCATCCACTGATGATGAGATGGCTCCCGAGACGACGATCTCACCCGTCTGGTCACAAGGTCGAGTCTATGGCCAATACACACTGTATACTCCAGTCTTAAATGCCACCATGTTCCAATCCATATAGATGCACCACAGCTGTGAGTCCTGACGAGCCGCAGGTGATCAGGGTGAGGTCCTGATAACCTCAGCAACACAGCCACTCAGTCCCAAATGCAAGCCACCTGGAAGGAAAAACAAAAGACAGAAACAAAAAGGCAGCCAGGCCCCCCAGCCATACAACACGACAGTCTTGTCGAATGATTTCAACAAGACTAATAAAAATTTCTAAAATTATCTTCCTTAAACTCAAACTGTAAGCAAATCTCTACAACTGTTAAACATAACATTTAATACCTCAAAACCCCGAACTCCCACGGTGCATTGCAGCACAATGTCCATTGTGTACTGGTTAGTTAAAATTGCTCATTTCTCCAAAATTATTTGTACTATCAACTTTCCGTTTTTGCAGTATTCATCCTTGACCCAAAATACATAAGTATACCAAACGGCAAATGTCAGCTGTCCCCGATATTTGTGTGATCAAAGCCACACACACACACAGAGGCCACTTGTCATTTATAATATAGATAATAATAATAATACCACCAGCGGCTCTAAGTATGGCCGCTGCTTGTTCACATCGAAAGGAGCCAGCTGAGGTGGTTCAGGCATCTGGTGAGAATCCTCCCTAGTTGTCCCTTTAGGGAGGTCTTCCAGGCACGTGCAACTGGGAGGAGGCCCCCCAGAAGACATGCTGGAGGGATTATGTGTCCCAGCCAGTTTGGGAATGCCTCGGGATCTCCCAGGAAGAGTTACATGACTTGGCTGAGGATATGGAAGTGTGGGATGAGCTGCTTTGTCTGCTGCCACTGCAACCCAGACCCTGATAAGTGGCAGAAAATGAATAAATAATAATAATCATAATGATAGTAATAATGATAAAAGACTTTAACAAAGGCAAATGATATGGACAGATTCAACAGCAGGTGAAACGCTGCCATCTAACTACATGTGCGTGTGATGAATATGCATGTTTGAGGTGACGTGTAGTGTGTTTCAGGCGTGAGGGATCATCTGAGTTCTTTTTTAGAGGTGATTTTACAGGTTAGTTTTGGTGTGTGTGTGTGTGTGTGTATTTGTGTTTACATGGTACAGTCTGCACTTTCATCAAAATAATTATGCATGTTCTTGTATTTCTTGTACATGTTTTTACACTTTTTAATTTGTGTATTCTGTGAACTGATCTATTCAACTTCCCAATACCGTTTTACTTATTTATTTATTTTGTACACATTTTGGTGTATTTTCCAAACATTTCAATACTTAAACAGTCTAGGTTTTCATCCTGATAAGTGGAATTTCTGTCTTAACTATGCCCTTCCATTACATACTACAGTGAAATCTTTTTTGCACATTTGCATGCATAATAGTCATCTCTCAATTCAAACTTCACATATACTTGTAGATACAGGTTCATATAAAGGTACACTTGTAGTTCATTAGCTTTTGTTTGTTACCTTTTGTATTGTCCTTATTTTTGCACAGGCACAACAAAGCAAATGTATTATATATGAACACATACTTAGCAATAAAACCTGATGATGATGATTAGTTGTTTTTGTTATTATTATGTTATAATACTACATTTTGATCCATCCACCTGGATATACAAATTTACAATCATATACAAATTTCATTGCTATTCCATATATAGGTTTTCCTGGGTCATGTTACACTGTAGCTAGTTGTGCTGCTATTTGCTCTTTGATTAGTATTTAACTTGGATACCACTTGGGAAGACCAGGGCTTCCATGTACAGCTGGTATTGCATCACAAAGGGCATTCAGAATAAAACATGTGCCATATTACAATGTACATCTGTACTTTATTCAGTGCAGTGACATTGAGAATCTAGGAGCAGCCATATATATTTTGGAATCAGTCATTTTCATTTGCGCATTAAATGTAAGTTTTACTTTTTACTGAAAAGTAAGCCACAGTCATCTGTTGCTTTTTGCTTTGACATTATAAGCTCCACAAAAAATGACACTTCTGCTAGGGATGCACTGATCCACAATTTTTCACTTCCGATACGATCCCGATAACTGAATTTGGATATCTGCCGATACCGATACTTTTCCGATCCGATACCAGATCTCTGTTTGCTTTAATATTATTATTATCAAATTTGCTGATTTTAAATGAGGATTTTCTTAAAATGGAGACCTGAAAGTTCAGCTACAATTTGCCAGAAGGTGCATCTAAGATGAAAGCCTAGATTTGATGTTTTGTAATTAAGTACTTTTATTTTTTTATAGACTTAAAGAGAAAGGACAGCACTCTCTGTCTGTTTGTCTCTCCTTCTCAATTTCAATGGAGCGTTATTGATATGGGAGACATATGAGGGCTGTCAATAAAGTATAGGTCCTTTTTATTTTTTTTCAAAAACTATATGGATTTCATTCATATGTTTTTACGTCAGACATGCTTGAACCCTCGTGCGCATGCGTGAGTTTTTCCACGCCTGTCGGTGACGTCATTCGCCTGTGAGCACTCCTTGTGGGAGGAGTCGTCCAGCCCCTCGTCAGAATTCCTTTGTCTGAGAAGTTGCTGAGAGACTGGCGTTTTGTTTGATTAAAATTTTTTCTAAACCTGTGAGGCACATCGAAGTGGACACGGTTCGAAAAATTAAGCTGGTTTTCGGTGAAAATTTTAACGGCTGATGAGAGATTTTGAGTTGATACTGTCGCTTTAAGGACGTCCCGCAGCGCTCCCAGGCGCCGTCGTCAGCCTGTTTCAAGCTGAAAACCTCCATATTTCAGGCTCTATTGATCCAGGACGTCGTGAGAGAACAGAGAAGTTTCAGAAGCAGTCGGTTTCAGCATTTTATCCGGATATTGCACTGTTAAAGGAGATTTTCTTAATGAAAGACGTGCGGACGGGTCCGCGCGTCGGGACGCAGCCGGCACGGTGCGGCGGCACAGGAAAAACACCTCCGTGTTGATAACCATTTGTAAAATCCAGGCGGCTTTTGATGGCTTTCAGTGGAGTGAGTATATGAGAAATTGTTTAACAGCTGGACATGTTCCAACTTGTCCTTAAGGCTTCCAACAGAGGTGTTTTTCCTGTGGCGGAGCGTCGCGGCGGCTGCGAGCCGGCGCTGCAATCCGTCCACACGTCTTTCATTAAAAAAAATCTCCTTTAACAGTGGAATATCCGGATAATATGCTGAAACCGACTTCTTCTGAAACTTCTCTGTTCTCTCACGACATCCTGGATCAATAGAGCCTGAAATGTGGAGGTTTTCAGCTTGAAACAGGCTGACGACGGCGCCTGAGAGCGCTGCGCGACGTCTCGCACCGTGGGAAGTCCTTAAAGCGACAGTATCACCTCAAAATCTCTCATCAGCCATTCAAATTTTCACCGAAAACCAGCTTAATTTTTCGAACCGTGTCCACTTCGATGTGCCTCACAGGTTTAGAAAAAAATTTTGATCAAACAAAGCGCCAGTCTGTCAGCAACTTCTCAGACAAAGGAATTCCGACGAGGGGCTGGACGACTCCTCCCACAAGGAGTGATCACAGGCGAATGACGTCACCGACAGGCGTGGAAAAACTCACGCATGCGCACGAGGGTTCAAGCATGTCTGACGTAAAAACATATGAATGAAATCCATATAGTTTTTGAAAAAATAAAAAGGACCCATACTTTATTGACAGACCTCGTATGTTTACATTGTCAAAGCAAGTGGAAAAATTAAGTTCTTTGTCTCTGTCTGTCTCTCTTTCCCTCTCTCTGTCTCTCTCTCTCCCTCTCTCTCTGTCTGTCTCCCTCTCTTTCTCTCTCTGTCTCTCTCTCTCGCTTTTGCTCTCCCTCTATCTTTCTTTTTTCTTTCTCTCTTGCTGTGTTCATGATGTGCAAACTTTGAACTTTTTCGAAACACGAAGCCTTTCAACTGTAAAATAAGTGTATCATCATCGATGATCACGCACAGGATTTTAATGGAGACTTTTTTCCTTTTCAGTGGACAGAATCTCTATTCAGCTCCTCCTCGAGTACACTGTGAGTTGGCTTTTCATAGCATTTGACAGCCTCTAGACACTGAAGTGGCTACCTTTTTAGCGCACATTTTCAGAAGCAATTCAGTTAATTTTTTTGAAAATCCATGCTCGACGATCAGACAATTTGAATCCAAGAGCCGGGCAGAGATTTGCCACTAACTAGCAGCTAGAGCACTGCGGACGAGAGCTCTCTCAAACCGCCTTGCTTCAAAAATCTCCCCCTCTCCTCCTGCTCAGCAGTAAACAAGCAGAGAGCAAGCAACAGGTGTTGAGAGGATTCACAGTGGCTCTTCTCCGGTATCAGAAAATGTCGCAGGTTGGATCTGTATTTTCCAATATGTGAATTACGTCGGTATTGGAACCCGATACCGACCCGGGATCGGATCAGTCCCATCCCTAACTTCTACAGAAGATCCTTCGTTGCAGATAAGCCCATCACTGTGATTGTTCAATTATTTCATGTAACCTAAAACACTATATTGAAGATAACTTATCACTAATTATTTGACATTGTGGCATTGTTGAATCACAGTTCAGTGTTAATTTGCCTGGATGATCATCAGTGGTATGTCTGTTGACCCGTGATCCATGCAGACCACCTGTCATGGTTCAGCACACATATGATCTGTGGATTAATTGTAAAGTTCACATAATGGTATGAAGTACAGATTTATTGTCATAGTAACTTGTTTTTAAATTAATAACTGTAAATCTCAGTGCAGATGTCAGTGAAAGTGTGAGCAAAGAAAAAGCTGCATGTTCATGTGAACAGAGCCTGTTACAAGCAGACAGTCTCTGGCTCCTCACATGTGCTCCATTAAAGACAGCCTGTGAAACCTGATGCATTTTGAAGTCCAAGCACGGCAATGATTACTAAGAAATATCAGGAAGAAGAGGACAAAATATGCATGCACATTGTGATCATTAAGATCCGTGAGTGTGTGCTGTGCCATCCTCAGATTAACGGCTGAGAGTCTCATCAGTCTCCGCAGGAAAAATGAATTTTGCCGAGCTGTATTAATGTACCTTGAATATCATCATCCCATTTTGTTGAAATTTGTTAAAGTGGAACAGAATAAAATAAATAATTTGAGATTTGTAATGTTTTTGTATCTGTTTCAAGAGCCACAATTTGACAGAATTTAAGTTAAATACAGGGCTGTGAAAATTCTGCGGATCCGCGGGATTCCGCAGATTTCATCATGGGGCGGGGGTTGTTAGTGTTGTACTCTTTAATCGTGATCGTTACTGAGTTTTTAAAATGCTTATGGCAAAGCGTCCTTTTTTTACGACATCGTACAAGTTTTATAAGTCCGCGGACACTGATCTGTGTGCATTTATTCTCCTCGAAACAGAGTTTCGAGGAGGTAAATGCCACTCAAAACCTGGCTGTTACGACAGTTGTCGTAAAGCGGGACTGGTTGGTTGCTGCGGCGATGCTGTGTGGCTCCTTTGCAAAGCTTAGCTAAACGTAGCATGTGGACATCGCAAATTTTTAGAACTTTCAAGTTTTTAAAAGAAATATTTTGCAGCATGTCTGTGTCACGGAGTGACATCAGACAGAGCGAAGATGGCGAGAAAGACGGTTTGAAAAAGTCTGATAAGGAGAAGAATCCGTGGAGTTGTTGCTGGCTTCATGAACACACCTGAAAGATGAACGGGAAAAGCGAACTATTAAGAATTTTTTCTCTCTCTGGAAAATAAACATTGTGCCGTTCATACAGAATTTCAGAAAAGATTATGTGCCTTTTTTTTTTCATTAATCTAGACTTTCTTTCATTGAAAAAAGACATTGTGGCTTTGAATGAATTTAGGCTACATGAATTTACACAAGAATGTGTGGCTTTTTACTATAAGGTATTTTATTGATTATTTTACCCTGATTTTTAAAATATTCTACAAGCTTTAGCTGTGGTTTTTGAAATACTTTAACAGTCGTTTCAGTCTTCATGAATTTCATGTAGTTTAATTGTTCTGAGTTAATGCATAATTTGGTTTACAATTAAAAGGAAAATCATTCCAGGTCCTACTTCCACATTATATTCTGTTATTTCAACATGATCATTGATGGTTCAAATGAAAGGTTCAATCTAGGATCATTTAAATATGCAATAATTTTGAGATTTGTTCTTCCAGGAGATGTTGAAAATGTATCAGTAGATGAAAATTTAATTTGGTTTCTGGGGCCCCACAAGGCCCTAGATCTTGGCTCCTCAAGGGGGTGTGCCCCCCAGACGCCCTGCGAATTTTCCTCAGATTTCACAGTTTTCATTTCACAGCCCTGTAAATATGATGCAAATTTCATATTTCATTATTTTGTGTTATATTTTGTGTCATTTGATGTTATATATTACTCATAAATAATGTTTTAAAATTTAAAAAAACACATCAATATTGGGTGGCTATCACACTAAAACTGATGTGTTCAAAAATTTACATACAGTATTCTTAACCTGTGAGCAGCAGATAGCAGCGTCGGGCACTTTAGCACCGTGAGACAGAGTGTAAAAGTAAAATTTCTTTTCATTAAATGTCAATATCCTTTGAACATTGCCTTTGCGATGTGGACATGTGTGATTGTTACATAGTGGGGACTCGCGATGTGGCATAATTAAATTAGGCATGTACATTTACACTGGCAAGTGATAAGGTTAAAAATCAGCATTTGTTTTTCATGAGTAACCAACAAAAGACAAAAGTCATTGAATTTACTTGAATAAGGGATCCTGTTACAGTTTTTCTCAATTGCTAAAACACTAAACCCTACTGTCTGAACCATATGCTCAGTTGCCTTAACGCACTGATTGAATCAGTCACTCTTTTGGCAAAACCATAAGCACTTTTCACCTGTTTAGACACAACTTGCCAACGCATTTTCATTGTGATGCACCTGTGTTGCATAATGGTGAGAACAGGTGCCAAAAGTCAAACACAGTTTGAACACAACAACTCAAAATTGACCACACTTGTGGCCAATGATGTGAGGGAACATATATAAGCCAGTTCAGACAGCACTGGTGTGTGAGGCACGACAATGAAAGATAGAAATCTGAGAGGAGGAGTTAGTGTGAGAGGTGGTCGAGGTGGGCGAAGTGGTCAACGAAAACAAAGAACAGTAACTGATGAAATCAGAGCTGCAGTGATGGACTGTGTTCTTGTCCACGGTATGAGCATGAGGGAGGCCGGACAAAGGGTCCAACCAAACATCAGTAGATTCACTGTGTTCATCAGAATCCAAAGATTAAGAGAAGAGAACAGGTCATTACCTTTTCTGACTTTAAAGTATGTAAATGTTTGCAGTACCACAGTATATTGTAAGGAAATGCATGTTTCAGTACATCACTGTGCCAGTGTAGTATTGTAATGGAGGGTTAGTCTAACTGGTTTTTTGGCCTAGTATTCCATTTATATTTTTGTACTTTATTTTTACTTACATAGGCTTACTGTATACGAGTGCTAAATGCACATGATTTCTGTTTTATGTACTTTTTTTTTTTACTATGTACAAGTGCTAAATGCACAGGTTTTTTGTTTTTCAACATGCATTTAGCCTTCAGTGAACAATAAACATTTATTTGTACAGCTTCGTGTCCTGAGCATTGTGTTTTCTATTTTTCTGTGTAGTGTTTAGAGACTGCTCAGTAGTGTTTTTAATTTTGATCGACTCGAGGCACGATTTGACAAGAGAGTTCAGTTTTGAGCACAGATTGAACTGTTTTGAGGTGAAAGTTTGGTTTTGCAAGAACAGTCTGGGGTTTTGTGAATGTAGCTTGAAAATTGGGTTTTGTGTTCACAGTTTAAAGAAAAGGAGAGCAGCTTTCGAGAAATGTGTCTTAGCAATTGAGAAAAACTGTAATGTGAGTGCGTGGCACACACCTTCCCTCTTGCTGCGCTGCATCAGTCACGTTCACAGCTGAATAAAGACAACTTGTCTTGTTTTCGGTGCCTGAAAACAACACACCTGGAGGAAGTACTGCATTATCCTACCGAGGGACTTCTTTAAAAACACTGTGTTTATTCACAAGCAGTTTCCACGACAAGGAATTAAAATATTTTAATTAAAACAAGGGCATCTTCTGTTGATAAATTTTCCACAGGCTGTGATGATTAATCCACCTGTAACGACGAAACAGGACAGAATAAAAGACTTTATTTACTCAGATTGCCTCTTTGAAATGTTCTAGCCTTCTGCGGCTACATTGATTACACTGACTTTTTGGAGCTTCAGTCCTGTTACCTGACAGGTTGCGCATAAACGTGAACAGCCTGTTAAAAACTGTTCCTGTGAAGTGCAGCTTTTCTGCAACAGCTGCTTTGATATATTTGCTGTTGATGAAAACTGATCGAATTCTTAAAAAAGGCATTTTTTTTAATAGTTTAAACTTGATTCACTTCTGTGAGTTGCGGATCAACCAGTGGATTAACACACAGCAGCGTGTTTTTTTTTTTTTTTTTTTTTTATGTATGAACACACGGCTTCACTTTGAATACACAGTAAGTCGATTTCAGATGATCAGCGTGGAGCCTCTTTCTCTTAAAAGGCTTTATTTTACTCAGTGTGCTGCTGCTTTGGAAAGCTGTAGCAAGTTATAACTCCACATACAGGTCTTGCATATGTACTACAGCGTCTTTAAGCATTTTTAGTATATCCTGAACAATGCTGCAAGATATTTATATATTGCTATGGGCAAAAAAAAGTCGCAATGTCAATTTTTTCCAACATTGTGCAGCTCTACACTGCAGTACCTTTTTTTTTTTTTACTCGTCGTGTGACGTGTCACACCAGACTGCCTTCAACATTTCCTCAATTTTAAGCTTGTTTGATTTTTGTGCAAATTACAGCATGTCATAAAGCCTCACTCTGTACAGATGAAAAATCATTGTAAGCAGCGTTGCTATTCGGCAAACATCCCATCCGTGAAATCTTTGTAAACTACACCAATTCATATATGCCGTCAGCTTTGCAATAAATTGGTCACATTGTCTGTTTAAACTCACATGCAGCGCAGTCTGATGTCATATAGCAACAGTGATTGAACATAATTGTGGATCGGTACACTTTGGTTTTTAGGTTCCTAGTTTGGAAGAAAACAGTAAATAAACAAATTGCATTTATTTTTACAAATGTTCTGGATGGGGTGATGCAGGCTGTCCACAGTCTCTGCTCACACACAGAGCGTGCTGTCTCCTCCTCCTCCTGCAGACAGCAGGAAACTGGGACAGAAACGACTCACTCACCGTCAGTGGGGAGAAACAAACAAAATGGAAACGTAATTTGAAAAATTGATTTTTGAATATTTTGAATAGATTTCGAATAGTTAAGGATAAGAATCGTGATTCTGACATAAATCTTTTTTTTTTTTTCAACACCCCTAATGGTAGGACTTTTGCTCACTGAAGCCAGGGTTTTCCACCTCTGCCCACCAGATGATGACGTCCTCTTTTTTTCACTAGTACTGTTTATATTGTGATTAGTACAGTGGCTTAATTGGTTATCATTGTTGGCTCACAGCAAGAAGGTCCTAAGATCGTGTCCCGCCTATTCATTTCTGTGTAGATTTTGCATGTTCTCCCTGTGGTTGCGTGGTTTCACTCCAGGTGCTTCGGCTTCCTCCTATTTCTGAACACATGTAGATTAGGTGAATTGGAAACTTGACTGTAAGTGTGAATGGGAGTGTGATTGAGTTTGTCTACATGAGACCCTTCAGTAGACTGGCATCCTGTTCAGGAGTGCTCTGCCTCTCACCCTATAAGTGCTGGGATCGGACCCCTGTGACCCTTAATTGGAGTAAGTGGGTATAGAAAATGAGTGACTGACAGAATGTTCATATTCCAATTTAATAAAACAATTAAATGTTATTTTAAATGTTAGTGAAACATTGGACACCTTGTTTTCATTGTTCTTTTAGGTATTCACCCCCCCAAAATCCTGATCCGTCACTTGAAGGACTTTCTGTCTCTGAAAACCGAGAACTTTATTGAATCTACATGTTCTTAAATGTGGTTTCTTGGAGGGAGAACTTTCTGAAAAGTCACTATTGTCCACCATCTTGAATGGACAGTGCTGTGTGGTTGGCCTCTCACTGCTGCTCCTTTATAAACATGAGTAGTAAGAAGGGTTTCGCAGGACAGGACTTGCATGGACTAAACATGCAGTAATGGGACTTGTGCACTTGCACACTAAATGTGAATGCACAGCTGGTGCAGGAATGAAACCATGGAACAAAAAAGTTTGGATTACAGCACACACCAGGGAAATTTTGTTTCATTCTCTGCACAGGATGAAATTAAACCACTAAATCTTTCCATTGAAAATGCTTGTTGGCCACTTTATTAATGTTTAAAATACCATTCATAATATTTTGAATGTACTTGCTTCAATACACTTAATTATTCAGCAATAAGGCACCTGGTTTTTTTCAGTGCACTGAAAAGAGCTGATCCTTTGTGCTTTGGCGATGAGAGGAGGATGTGATGTTTTCGTTTTCATAAAGCAATAGGGACACTCAACTAGGGATGCACCACTCCACATTTTTCCACTTCCGATCTGATCCCGATACTTGAATTTGGATATATGCCGATGCAGATACTATTCCTATTCCAGAGCTCTGTTTGCTTTAATATTATTATTATCGTTGCTGTTGATTTTATATGAGGATATTTTGTATCCCCAGTTATACAGCTTCATGATGAAGTGGTGTAGAAGAGGATTTTCTTAAAAAGAAGACCTGAAAGTTCAGATACAATTTGCCACAAAGTACATCTACGATGCAAGCTTAGATTTGATGTTTTGGTGAAAGAATTAAGTGCTTTTATTTATTTTTTGGTGGTTTCTTGTGGCATTTTGGAAATGCTTCCCTCTCTGTCTCTCACTCTCTCCCCTCCCCTCTCTCTCCAAGAAATTAGCTCTTTAGAATGCTGAAACATGTGCACATGTAAAATAATGAAATAAATATACATGTTTATGTAAATATGTAAAACAATGCCATTGTTGGGTTAGTGGCTGAAGTTTCATCTCTTGAACACCAGGTGGCAGACCCGCGCAAGTACATTAGAGCCCCTTTGAACTGTTTTTTTTTTTCTGTTTCCAAAATGCCACAACAAACCACCAAAAAAATAAATAAAAGTACTTAATTTACTCATATTTGGAGTAAATCTGGTAAATTGTTATAGCCTTCCTCCCGGCTCATTTCATGTTTCTGGTCCAGGTTAAAAAAAAATTCTTGTGCTGATTAAGTTCGCTGTATTGCAGGTCGCGTCCGCCTCTTGGCACAATGGCTTGGCAAACAGTGCACGTTGCTGTCTTGCTTTGCTGTGTTTTTCCAACCAGCGGATATCTTGTGTTGAAAAGTTGATCATCTTAATGCTTGCCTGTTCCGCTGGCTGCAGGCTGCGGAAGGGACCCCCCCCCCCCACACACACACACACACACACACACACACTCCCATTGCAGCCAGCAGCCATCAAGATGTTTCAGCAGAAACACACAGATGTGTCATAGATAATTGGCAAAGCTTCTGGGGAAAACCTGGTCTTGTTAGGAGAGACGGCATCCATCCCACTTTGGATGGAGCAGCTCTCATTTCTAGAAATCTGGCCAGTTTTCTTAAATTCTCCAAACCGTGACTATCCAGGGTTGGGACCAGGAAGCAGAGTTGTAGTCTTACACACCTCTCTGCAGCTTCTCTCCCACTGCCATCCCCTCATTACCCCATCCCCGTAGAGACGGTGCCTGCTCCCAGACCACCAATAACCAGCAAAAATCTATTTAAGCATAAAAATTCAAAAAGAAAAAATAAAATAGCACCTTCAACTGCACCACAGACTAAAACAGTTAAGTGTGGTCTATTAAACATTAGATCTCTCTCTTCTAAGTCCCTGTTAGTAAATGATATAATAATTGATCAACATATTGATTTATTCTGCCTTGCAGAAACCTGGTTACAGCAGGATGAATATGTTAGTTTAAATGAGTCAACACCCCCGAGTCACACTAACTGCCAGAACGCTCGTAGCACGGGCCGAGGCGGAGGATTAGCAGCAATCTTCCACTACAGCTTATTAATTAATCAAAAACCCAGACAGAGCTTTAATTCATTTGAAAGCTTGACTCTTAGTCTTGTCCATCCAAATTGGAAGTCCCAAAAACCACTTTTATTTGTTGTTATCTATCGTCCTCCTGGTCATTACTGTGAGTTTCTCTGTGAATTTTCGGACCTTTTGTCTGACTTAGTGCTTAGCTCAGATAAGATAATTATAGTGGGCGATTTTAACATCCACACAGATGCTGAGAATGACAGCCTCAACACTGCATTTAATCTATTGTTAGACTCGATTGGCTTTGCTCAAAATGTAAATGAGTCCATCCACCACTTTAATCATACCTTAGATCTTGTTCTGACTTATGGTATGGAAATTGAAGACTTAACAGTATTCCCTGAAAACCCCCTTCTGTCTGATCATTTCTTAATAACATTTGCATTTACTCTGATGGACTACCCAGCAGTGGGGAATAAGTTTCATTACAGTGGAAGTCTTTCAGAAAGCGCTGTAACTAGGTTTAAGGATTCCTTCTTTATGTTCTCCAATGCCATATACCAACACAGGGCAGAGTAGCTACCTAAACTCTGTGAGTGAGATAGATTATCTCGTCAATAGTTTTCTATCCTCATTGAGGACAACTTTGGATGCTGTAGCTCCTCTGGAAAAAGAGAGCCTTAAATCAGAAGTGTCTGACTCCGTGGTATAACTCACAAACTCGTAGCTTAAAGCAGATAACCCGTAAGTTGGAGAGGAAATGGCATCTCACTAATTTAGAAGATCTTCACTTAGCCTGGAAAAAGAGTCTGTTGCTCTATAAAAAAAAGCCCTCCGTAAAGCTAGGACATCTTACTACTCATCACTAATTGAAGAAAATAAGAACAACCCCAGGTTTCTTTTCAGCACTGTAGCCAGGCTGACAAAGAGTCAGAGTTCTATTGAGCCGAGTATTCCTTTGACTTTAACTAGTAATGACTTCATGACTTTCTTTGCTAATAAAATTTTAACTATTAGAGAAAAAATTACTCATAACCATCCCAAAGACATATCGTTCTCTTTGGCTGCTTTCAGTGATGCCGGTATTTGGTTAGACTCTTTCTCTCCGATTGTTCTGTCTGAGTTATTTTCATTAGTTACTTCCTCCAAACCATCAACATGTCTATTAGACCCGATTCCTACCAGGCTGCTCAAGGAAGCCCTACCATTAATTAATGGTTACAAATGATCTTCTTATGGCCTTAGACAGTGGACTCATCTCTGTGCTTGTTCTGTTAGACCTCAGTGCTGCTTTTGATACAGTTGACCATAAAATTTTATTACAAAGATTAGAGCATGCCGTGGGTATTAAAGGCACTGTGCTGCGGTGGTTTGAATCATATTTATCTAATAGATTACAATTTGTTCATGTAAATGGGGAATCTTCTTCACAGACTAAGGTTAATTATGGAGTTCCACAAGGTTCTGTGCTAGGACCAATTTTATTCACTTTATACATGCCTCCCTTAGGCAGTATTATTAGACAGTATTGCTTAAATTTTCATTGTTACGCAGATGATACCCAGCTTTATCTATCCATGAAGCCAGAGGACACACACCAATTAGCTAAACTGCAGGATTGTCTTACAGACATAAAGACATGGATGACCTCTAATTTCCTGCTTTTAAACTCAGATAAAACTGAAGTTATTGTACTTGGCCCCACAAATCTTAGAAACATGGTGTCTAACCAGATCCTTACTCTGGATGGCATTACCCTGACCTCTAGTAATACTGTGAGAAATCTTGGAGTCATTTTTGATCAGGATATGTCATTCAATGCGCATATTAAACAAATATGTAGGACTGCTTTTTTGCATTTGCGCAATATCTCTAAAATTAGAAAGGTCTTGTCTCAGAGTGATGCTGAAAAACTAATTCATGCATTTATTTCCTCTAGGCTGGACTATTGTAATTCATTATTATCAGGTTGTCCTAAAAGTTCCCTGAAAAGCCTTCAGTTAATTCAAAATGCTGCAGCTAGAGTACTGACGGGGACTAGAAGGGAGGCAGCAAAGAGCGGAGGCATCGGTGGAGGCGGTTCATCCAGGCCCGAGGCGTCAGCTAGATCTGAGGCTAGCAGCGGCTACGTCCGAGGCTAGCAGCGGCTACGTTCGAGGCTAGCAGCGGCTACATCCGAGGCTAGCAGCGGCTACATCCGTGGCTGGCGGCGGAGGCATCGGTGGAGGCGGTTCATCCAGGCCGAGGCATCGGTGGCGGCGATACATCCAGGCCCGAGGCGTCGGCTACATCCGAGGTTAACAGCGGCTACGTCCGAGGCTAGCAGCGGAGGCATCGGTGGAGGCGGTTCATTCAGGCCCGAGGCATCGGTGGCGGCGATACATCCAGGCCCGAGGCGTCGGCTACATCCGCGGCTAGCAGCGGCTACATCCAGGGCTGGCGGCGGCTACGACCGTGGCTGGGGTGGCTGTGAACGAGGTTAGCAACGGGGAGGGTTGGGGTGCGGCTACCGGACCTGTGGTGGTGGAGGCTACTGGTGAGAATTGTTTTTGTAATCAATAGTGGCCATACTGAGCCACGACAGTCGGCATGGCACCACCCAGGAAAACAGATAAACTCGAGGAAGATATAGAGGAGATAAAGACCTCATTAAACCATATATCAAAAGACATGTCTAATCTAGACAAACTGATGGTGGAAATTAAAGAACTCCAAAATCTGGTTAAAGAGAAGGACAAGATCATTAAGAAACTTGAGCAACGTGTAGATGAACTTGAACAATTTACTAGAAAAGATGACGTTATAATATCTGGACTAGAAACAAGGCATCGGACATATGCAAGGGTGGTGGATTCTGGTGGAGCCAGTGGGGAGGATGCACCACCTGAAGAAAGACAATCATTGGAACAACAAGTTACAAACTTTTTATATCAAAAAGGTGTTGTCATCCATCAAGACACAATATCAGACTGTTATACTATTCCAACTAAAGATAGAAAAAATAAACTATCTAACATTGTTATACGATTTACAAGCAGAAAATAGAAATATGAGTTATTAAGACAGGCAAAGAATTTGAAAGGAACGAGTGTCTATATAAATGAGCATCTAACAAAAAAAAATGCAGATATTGCTAGGGAAGCAAGACTACTAAGAAAACAGAAACATATTGTTGCTACATGGGTCTGGAATTGTAGGGTGTGGATTAGAGTGAAAGAAGGAACAAACGGTATACAAATCAAAAACATGGAGGACCTTACGAAATACAGACCTGAATAGACAATCAAATATAACATCTGTTGGTAATTGGACCAACAAAAAATCAGATCAAACATGGAAACAGAGGATAAAATATATGACATAGACACTAATATTGATGAAAGTATATTTGACTTAAAAACGATTGGTTGTGAGTATTATACGGTAGAACAGCTGAATAGTGAAAAAATTGCAGAAGATACCCTGTCACTCATACATATAAACAGTCGAAGCTTGTATTGTAAAATGTCACAAATAAAAGATTATTTAAATCAGTTTAAAAATAGATTTAGTATTGTTGCAATCACTGAATCTTGGCTTAAAGATGATCTCATGGATGAAGTTCAAATGGAGGGATATGAGCTGTATTTTGTAAACAGAAGATATAAAAAAGGCGGTGGTATTGCTCTGTATACAAAAACAGATCTGATGTGTACAATTGTTGAAGAAATGACAATTATGAATGATGTCATAGAAATTGTAACAGTGGAACTTGTACATGAAACATCTAAGAATATTTTAATTAGTTGTGTATACAGAGCACCAGATTCTTGTGTTGTGAAATTTACAGATAAAATAATTGAATTATTCCATCAAATTAAAAACAAAACGCTTTTTATGTGTGGGGACTTTAATATTAACATAGAAAGCTCCAGCTGCCAAAGATTAAGTGATTTTGTGAATACAATGTATAGTTTGGGGTTATTCCCCTTGATAACAAAACCAACCAGAATTACATCGCAAAGTGCAACGGTAATTGATAATATATTTACAAACAGAACAGATGAAATTATCAAGAATGGGATCTTCATGACAGATATTAGCGACCATTTACCAATTTTTTCAATATTTAAATATAAAAATAGGTACAACAAAAAAACTGATATAAACTTTAAAAGAGATAAGTCAGTAAAAGCCTTAGAGGCATTAAAATATGACCTTAAAAATCAAAACTGGGAAGAAGTTTATGTCAGTGATGTTAATGTAGCATATAACTCATTTATGAAAATATTGATGAAATCATACAATAAAAATTGTAAATTAATTGAAATTAGTAAGAAAAGAGTAAATAAACCATGGCTGACAAAGGGAATAAAAAATGCTTGTGCAAAGAAAAACTATTTATACAGGTGCTTTTTAAAATTGCAAACAAAGGAATCAGAACATAAATACAAAAAATATAAAAATAAACTATTAACAATAATTAGGAAACAAAAAAAAAATTATTACAGTGAAAAACTAAATAAGAGTAAAGATAATATGAGGGTAACATGGGGAATTATAAAAAGTGTGATTGATAGTGATGGAACGAAAGAAACTATTCCAAATTACTTTGTTAAGGAAAATAAAGAGATATATGATATAAAAGAAGTTGCAAATGGGTTTAATGATTATTTTTCAAATGTAGGGTCAAGTCTGGTGGGAAATAAACCAATAATAGAAGATAAATTATGTACATTGGTAAATACGGTCAATAGTATTTTCCTGGACAATGTGGAAAAAGATGAAATAAGAAATATTGTAAAAAACTGTGTAAGCAAAAGATCAACTGACCATGAAGATTTAGACATGATGACTGTAAAAAGTACAATAGAAATTGTTATTGAACCATTTACTTATATTTGTAATCTGTCTCTGTCAACTGGGGTTTTTCCAGATGAAATGAAAATTGCTAAGGTAGTCCCATTATATAAAAATGGAGACAAACATAATTTTTCTAATTACAGGCCAGTATCATTGCTTCCACAGTTTTCTAAAATTATGGAAAAAGTTTTTGTAACAAGATTGGATAAATTTATTGAGAAACATCATATTTTAAATAATGCTCAGTATGGATTCAGAACAAAACATTCGACAGCTATGGCAATTATGGAACTAATAGAGAAAATATCAACAACAATAGATAATAAGGATTATTTTGTAAGTATTTTTATTGACCTGAAAAAGGCTTTTGATGTTATAGACCACTCAAGATTGCTCCACAAGTTACAACAATATGGAATAAGAGGTGTTGCACATCAGTGGGTAAAAAGCTACTTAGAAAATAGAAAACAGTTTGTTCAGATAAATAATACCAAATCAGAATTGTGTAACATTATTTATGGAGTACCACAAGGATCGGTACTTCGACCCAAACTGTTTATTTTGTATATCAATGATTTTGTGAATGTATCCAATGTGCTTGGCAGCATTTTATTTGCTGATGATACAACGCTGTTTTACTCTGGATCAGATATACAGGAAGTAGCACAAGTGATAAATACAGAGTTGGAAAAAGTTAAACATTGGTTTGATATAAACAGATTGTCACTAAATATTAATAAGACAAATTTCATATTGTTTAATGATAGAGCGAAAGAAAATAATGTGTCATTACAAATAGATGGAATGGATATACAAAGGGTAAAAGAAATGAAATTTTTAGGAGTCATGATTGATGAAGATCTTACATGGAAGTCACACATAAATTACATAAAAGGAAAAATAGCGAAAGCCATTGCTGTTTTGCATAAAGTAAAATATTCATTAAATAGTTATGGTTTATTAACATTGTACAATTCATTGATTGTCCCATATTTAACTTACTGTGTAGAAATCTGGGGATCAACATATACAACCTATATACAACCTTTATTTATTTTGCAGAAAAGAGCTTTAAAAGTGATTAGTAACAGTGGTTTTAGAGATCCATCTAATCCATTGTTTATTAAGTATAGGGTACTTAAATTTCATGATTTAGTTGATTTGAAAATATTACAAACGATGTACCAAGTTAATAAAAATACTTTACCAACAAACATTCAAAATATGTTTGAAAAAAGAGTAAGTAGTTATAAATTGAAAGGAATAGAAGTCTTTAAAAAACCAAGATTTAGAACCAAAGTAAAGGAAAGGAGTATTGCAGTAAATGGTGTCAAATTATGGAACAATCTTAATAAAGAAATTAAAGAATTAAGGTCACTTAAATTATTTAAAAAACATATTAAATTAGATGTATTAAGTAAGTATGAAACTATGAAGTAAGTCAGTGGGCTGCAAGAAAGTCAAAAAAAAAGTAAACTGTTAATAATGTTTGGAGTGTCTTAAGTTTAAATATAACCTGTCAGTGATGTAATCTATTAATTAATGGTCATAATTATGAAATGGGTCAGTGGTATGTGACAAGTTAAAGAAATGCAATCTGTTAAATAATGTTGACTATGATGCTGTATATTGAAAGATTGTATTGTTAAAAGGGGCAGAAATCATAAGACTTGTTCTTCTTTCTGCTCCTTTTCATTCTGGTATTGTGGTGCTTTTGTTTTTTGCTTTTCTGTTTTTCTTTTAAATGAATGAAATAAATATTAAAAAAAAAATAAATAAATAAAAAAAAAGGAGAGAGCATATTTCACCCATATTGGCTTCTCTTCATTAGCTTCCTGTTAATTCTAGAATAGAATTTAAAATTCTTCTTCTTACTTATAAGGTTTTGAATAATCAGGTCCTATCTTATCTTAGGGACCTCATAGTACCATATCACCCCAATAGAGCGCTTCGCTTTCAGACTGCAGGCTTACTTGTAGTTCCTAGGGTTTGTAAGAGTAGAATGGGAGGCAGAGCCTTCAGCTTTCAGGCTCCTCTCCTGTGGAACCAGCTCCCAGTTCGGATCAGGGAGACAGACACCCTCTCTACTTTTAAGATTAGGCTTAAAACTTTCCTTTTTGCTAAAGCTTATAGTTAGGGCTGGATCAGGTGACCCTGAACCATCCCTTAGTTATGCTGCTATAGACTTAGACTGCTGGGGGGTTCCCATGATGCACTGAGTGTTTCTTTCTCTTTTTGCTCTGTATGCACCACTCTGCATTTAATCATTAGTGATTGATCTCTGCTCCCCTCCACAGCATGTCTTTTTCCTGGTTCTCTCCCTCAGCCCCAACCAGTCCCAGCAGAAGACTGCCCCTCCCTGAGCCTGGTTCTGCTGGAGGTTTCTTCCTGTTAAAAGGGAGTTTTTCCTTCCCACTGTCGCCAAGTGCTTGCTCACAGGGGGTCGTTTTGACCGTTGGGGTTTTTCCGTAATTACTGTATGGCTTTGCCTTACAATATAAAGCACCTTGGGGCAACTGTTTGTTGTGATTTGGCGCTATATAAATAAAATTGATTTGATTTGATTGATGTGTCTCTGGATCGAAAAATTCCGCAGGTTGTATCGGAAATTTCCGATCCATGAATTACGTTGATATCAGAACCTGATACTGATATTGGATCAGATTGGCCCCATCCCTACACTCAAGTCACAATCCAATACGACTTACAATTCTTAGTTCACTATATGATTTTCTCATTTTTTAAAAACAGAATTTGCTACAAATTATGACAGAATTTTTTTGTTGCTTTATTTTTATGAACTGCAAATCAACACATCCTCTTCTTAAAAGTGCAATGACAAAAAAACAGAAAATTTTAAAATAAATCTCACACCAGAATCGCTAAATAAAATATGCTGCCACACCAATAATTTGAGAAAAAAATTAAATAAATAAATGTATGATATGAATATGTCTGAATTAATGTCCATCACAATTACTTCATTTTTAAATTTGAGGTGGTTCAAATTACATTACTTTATTCTTAAATATTACAAATATCCACAGTGACCAGCATTCTACTACTTAGAAAAAAAAAATCATATAGCCTTGAACTCTTTTCAACATAGTGATTATAGCAAATTATTTCTGTGAAATACTGAGCTACTTTTTACTTTACTTACCACCCTCATAGCATCATATGATAGAAAGGCACACTCTTGGCCCACCTCTGGTCAGGAGAAAATGCAGCGCTGTTGATTACTTTATACGATTGAATTACATTGTGGAATTTCCCATTACTAATGCTCTGAAAATATTGTCTGCATCACCCATCAGCACAGCAAGTCAATGTATCTTTTTGTGAAAGTGATGCATCAAAGATGTGCTTTGCACCCAGGATTCCACACGACTAGGAACAGCTCTGGTGTGAAATTGGATATTCGAGAAAAACCTTAAAACGTGTTGGCCAGGTGCACCTGAGGTTCTTTGAAATGAGTTTTGTTGTGTCCTTTCACCAAGAAAACAGGGTTTTGATGTGTCGTTTTTCTCCAAGAAAACGGGGTTGACTCAGCATTGGTTCCTTTTAGTACAATAAGAATCAGTATTGGTCTATCAGGTGAGGCTTTTTTTCTTGATCTTTAGTGATAGAGTCTAATCTGTACGCCAGACTGCACCTGCCATCTGCTTTGCCCACAAGTGTTGCTGCTCTGTGCACTGCCCTCTGCACTTCAGTGCTTGAGATGAGAAAAAGGTTTGATAAACTTCCAGTGATGACACAAGATGGTGCTATGTGTTTCAGATAGTCTGTAGTCATCAGAGTAGTAAAGTGGGTTTTTGTTTGCTACCTCAGAGGCTTGTTTTCCAAAGCCCAGAGCAGATGGTATGTGTTTTCCATGCATGAATCACTGAGCCGAGTTTGTTTTGCGTAACTGGCCTAGACTGTGAAGCCTGTATTTGTGTCCTCACTAAGCTTTGAGAATGCACCTGTTTGAGATCTGAGCCGGTTTTGTCTGTTACATTTCTCTTCTTTTGCTGAGACCTATGTTATTTCTACAATTAGTGGATTCTGTTTCTCTTTAACTGTAGCAGTGTTGTGTGTCTGTCATTAGAGCTGTCCTTATTACATCCCCATGGGCCACAGACGAAGGCTGCCATGTGTTGCGAACTATGTAAAGCTCAGTCAGACCGAGATCAGTTTAGCCTCATTTCCACCAAGCGGTCCGTGTTGGTACAGCATGGTATGATACAGTTCGGAGTGGATAAATATGGTTCAGCTTACATTTCCACTGCTAGCAGTACCCTTTGTTTGGTAATTGGTGCATGGTAGACATCGACATGCATGCTGTCGTCCAGTGATATGTTTACCACTGTGTTACATCACCTTTCCTTCTAACAACACTCAATAAGCGTTTGGGAACTGAGGACACAAATTTTTGAAGCTTTGTAGGTGGAATTCTTTTCCATTCTTGCTTCATGTACGACTTCAGTTGTTCAACAGTCCAGGGTCTCCGTTGTCGTATTTTGCGCTTCATTTTCAATGGGCGACAGGTCTGGACTGCAGGCAAGCCAGTCTCGTACCCACACTATTTTACTATGAAGCCACGCTGTTGTAACACGTGCAGAATGCGGCTTGGCATTGTCTTGCTGAAATAAGCAGGGACGTTCCTGAAAAAGACGTTGCTTGGATGGCAGTATGTGTTGCTCTAAAACCTGGATGTACCTTTCAGCATAGATGGTGCCATCACAGATGTGTAAGTTGCCCATGCCATGGGCACTAACACACCCCCATACCATCACAGATGCTGGCTTTTGAACTTTGCGCTGGTAACAATCTGGATGGTCTTTTTCTTCTTTTGTCCGGAGGACACAACGTCAAATTGTTTTTGGACACAACGTCCAAAAACAATTTGAAATGTGGACTCATCAGACCACAGCACACTTTTCCACTTTGCATCTGTCCATTTCAAATGAGCTCGGGCCCAGAGAAGGCGGCAGTGTTTCTGGATGTTGTTGATGTATGGCTTTTGCTTTGCATGGTAGAGTTTTAACTTGCACTTGTAGATGTAGCAATGAACTGTGTTAACTGACAATGGTTTTCTGAAGTGTTCCTGAGGCCACGTGGTAAGGTCCTTTACACAATGATGTTAGTTTTTAATGCAGTACCACCTGAGGGATCAAAGGTCACAGGCATTCAATGTTGGTTTTCGGCCTTGCTGCTTAAGTGTAGAAACTTCTCCAGATTTTTTGAATCTTCTGATTATATTATGGACTGTAGATGATGGAATCCCCTAATTCCTTGCAATTGAACGTTGAGAAACAATGTTCTTAAACTGTTGGAGTATTTTTTTATGCAGTTGTTCACAAAGTGGTGATTCTCGCACCATCTTTGCTTGTGAACAGCTGAGCCTTTTGGTGATGCTCCTTTTATACTAATCATGACACTCAGCTGTTTCCAATTCGGTGTTCTTTGAGCATTCATCAACTTTCCCAGTCTTTTGTTGCCCCATCCCAATTTTTTTGAAACGTGTTGCAGGCATCCATTTCAAAATGAGCAAATATTTGCACAAAAACAACAAAGTCTATCAGTTTGAATATTAAATATCTTGTCTTTGTGGTGTATTCAATTGAATATAGGTTGAAGAGGATTTACAAATCATTGTATTCTGTTTTTATTTACATTTTATACAACGTCCCAACTTCACTGGAATTGGGCTTGTAAAACAAAGTTAAAGGTGTCCTTATTGTCGAACAGTGCATATCCATATAAACCCACCCTGTCGTCACAAAGGTCAAATCCAGTTTGAACTATTTCAAAAGCCTAGGAACTTTGGAAATTCCTAAATTTCAGGAAAACCTACACAAGTGTTTCCTCTATAGTAGTAGAGTCCTGGTGGAAAAGAACCGCACCAGGCCAAGAATATATTTTTTAAATCACGCCAACAAAAATCATGCCAAAATATCCTTTAATTTGGGAATGAATTATGATTTTGGCACATCTACAGCACTCTGTGACACCTTTTCCACAGTAGCTGTGTTGTGTGTGCATGGTAACTGAGGTGCTATTCTGCCATGGCTCATGCGTGAATATGTATTTACACTTGCACTGTTTCTGTTGTAATCCTGGCTGTCTGAAATGAATCAAACCTGGAAGTGGAATATCTTGCAGTTCCTTGAATGGCCTCTTGAGGCTGGCTCTAAAAAGGAGCTACTTTCTTTAGAAGCCCATGTTAAAACGGCCAATTTTACAACAGAAATAAACATGTTTACATCCTGGTACAAACAACGATTTTGGTCTCTAAAGCTCATTTTCACCTCCATGACGACTGTTTGAGGGCGATTTTTTTAAATAGAGTATATAGCATATCATTTTATCATTTTACACCATAAAGTTCTGAATAATTAGGGGCTGATCGCTTTGAGTAACAGGTAGGGTTTGAGCGAAGTCCAGAACCTCTCTGGCAGGGTGCGCTAGCTGTGGCTGCTAGCTGTTGTAGACTGACCTTGTCCTTTGTTCCTGGGCATTTTATTACAATTATCTGTACTAATATGGCTTATTGTGTTGTTAATTCTTCTCACAGACTTTTGAATTTTGGAACAGATTTCAGATTTTACAAAAGAGTATCTTTCCTGGGTCTTTTCGGGTGGCTTCCAAATAACATGACATAAAATTAAGGTATTTTGGGAAACTCTTGTTACATATGTCAAGCAAGTCTAAAATGAGCAGTGTCAGGCCAAATTATGCTTAAACCAGGATAATATGAGCACAGTTATAGAATTGTGGAAATTTAGGGATGGATAACATGAAATTGATTTTCCATAATGTAACCTATCTATATATTAAAAGCCAAGTGGCCTCTATTTACATGCATGCGTGTGTGCGTGTGCATGGCTTTGGTCATGGAGAAACTGGGGAGAGCTGACATTTGCTGTTGGTATGCTTAGGTATTTTGGATCAAGGATGAACATTGCAAAAACGGAAAGTTGATAGGATTAATATTTTTGGAGATTTAGGGATATTAGCTGACAACAGTGAACAATGGACAGTGATAATTAAATCCTGGACTCACACGCCATTCCAGCAGGGGGTGGTAAATCATCTATATATTAAAAGCCAAGTGGCCCGTGTGTATGGCTTCGATCACGGAGAAACTGGGGAGAGCTGACATTTGCCATTTGGTATGCTTATGTATTTTGGGTCAGTCTAGAGCCCATGGATTCCTCCCGGGCAATGTGCTAATTTAATAATAATTATTTGATGGAGTGTTTAATCTGGACTATTTTCATTGTCAAATCTGCAGCTACAAAATTCCATCCTGAAAAAAATTTTCTGAGTCATTTCAGTGAAAACTTTGAAACAATTAACTTTGTCAAAGTCTAAAATCATATATGAGCTGCTGGTTGTGAACTCTGCTGCACATTAATGCAACACGTGAAATTTTTTTTATTCATGTGCAGTTGTGGTCAGGGGCAGATTAAAAAAGTGTTGAGCTGCTGTGTTACATTAACTGTGTGGTCCTGTAAAACCCCATTGTAATCACACAATGTAGTATTGCAAAGAGCATTTACTACATGTTTCTTTCATTCTTTCTTTTGACAGATGATTTTTTTTTTTTAGCATGATCTAAATTTTTGCTTAAAAATGTAGTGTCCTGAGTTGCATCATTTTCACCAGATTTCCACATGCACGATGGTTGCTTTCCGTCTGTGGGCGGTTGTATCTGTGATGATACGTGTACGGTGCTAACAGACACCACTCTAGTCTGTGCTTCCTTTTCCATTAGTTCTGTAGCAGTAGCAAATAGGCAGCAGGTCTTTTTTTTTTTTTTTTTTTTTTTCAAAATTTTTATTTTGGAACATTGAGAAAATTGCAGGACATACATTGGTGTCCCCTCATGGTCACAGAATTAGAATGTGACCGGTGACCAATTCCATTTCCAACGTTTCATTCATTTTTTTCATTTTTTTTTTTTTGTTATTAATAAAACAGAACTAATTCATTCCAGTAGTATTCTGCTCTTACTAGGATGCAGCAGTTTTCTGGCTTGGCAGATAGTTCTGGAGGAAATCACTGAAGAAATTAACAAATTGAAAATATGGTTTGACCGAAACAAACTGTCATTAAACTTACCGTATTTTCCGGACTATAAGTCGCACCGGAGTATAAGTCGCACCAGCCATTTTATCCATTATAAAGAAAAATAAACCATAAATAAGTCGCACCGGAGTATAAGTCGCACCAGCCACTTTATCATTATAAAGAAAAATAAACCATAAATAAGTTGCACTGGACATACAGGTATGTTAACATGAAAAGTTCAGATGATAATATTGTGACGGCTACCGTTTTCAGATGCATATTTCACCAGTCGTAACTTACAATCTGCAGAGTATGATTTTCTTTTTGGTGGCATTTTTTCGGGCCTTCTCCGTTGTCTTGTTAAGTTATCAGTAACGTTGAAATTTTTATTTTTCTATGGTAGTCAGAAGTCGCAGGAAGTCACACAAGCCTTGAGTGCCCTCTCGTGAGCTGCATTTTACCTACGGATATGTTTGTATTTTGCGGACCACATTGCGAGCCGAACCATGCAGCACCTACCTGCGCAGCTCATGACCACCCAGCGGTGTCGATCCAGCTCCTTCCAAGTGGAGACGCTAATCCTCCGCCGTCGCTCAGTGCTCCCATGCAGCTCTCAGCGTCAACTCTGCTCACACTGATATCCAAGGGTTGAAGCTGTTTTGTTAGCCGTCCCGGAATAAACACCATGTTCGTCTGCTTCAAACGCTATTCACAATCTTCGACGCCAGCTCCTTCCAAGTGCACACACTAATCCTCCGCCGTCGCTCACCCGGTGCTCCCACGCAGCTCTCAGCGTCAACTTAAACACTCTGCTCACACTGATATCCAAGGGTTGAAGCTGTTTTGTTAGCCGTCCCGGAATAAACACCATGTTCGTCTGCTTCACACGCTGTGGGTGAGGTGAGGAATACGCGTCCAACGTTCTGTTCTCTGATTGGTTATCGCGACCAGCGTGACTTATAGGACGGCCGCCATACTACAGTGTCCATGATGCATTGCATTTCCTTTTCTGGTGGCCATTTTAAAACATAGATCGACTCTGTCACGTAAAATTGTTTTGTTACAGTAAATTAATTGAGATCCTACCGGTATATTTTTCATTTATAAGTCGCACCGGAGTATAGGTCGCACCCCCGGCCAAAACATGTAAAAAAGTGCGACTTATAGTCCGGAAAATACAGTAAATAAGACAGGGATGAAATGGAGGTGTAAGAGTCACTAGGTGTTCACAGGAAACATTTATTTATGTATGTATGTATGTATTTATTTATTTATTTATTTATTTATTTATTTATGTTCATTGATAGTTGCTTTTATATTTTCTCTTGTGTTTCTATTCAGGTTCTTTTTGTCTCTTTCTCTAAAATTGTATATAATAATCATTAGATTATTAATATATAAACAAAAATAAATTTAAGAAATATTACAATTTGAAAACAAATGCACCCGAACGTGATGACAGCTGCAGCTGCTTAATGCTAACTTTTAACATTGAAAATGCCATAGACATGCTAACGCGTTAGCATCGCTCCCGTTTTTAAGTTACAAAATACATCTGTCAACTGTTTCAGAAGACTATAACAGGTCGGTTTAACATAGAAAAGGTAAATAATACTCATAGACGTATGCTCTTTAGGGTTTTAGCGGGGGAAAATTAAGCGAAAGAAGGAAAGAATAAACGAAGCAATAGATTGCTTCAATCTGCAAACCACTGCTTCGATTGGTTCAAGGTTCAAAGCAAAGCCGCGCTGCAGAAAAGTTGATTACGGACCCGCTGCAGGGTGCCTCCGCCGTGTGTACTACGCATTGCACTGATATTTTTACAAGTTCCTTGACTATTTCAAGATTATTGTGAACATATTATTTGGGGTGGCATTTTATGTGTTCCTGTGAGCAGCGAGAACATGGAGACGGTAGTGGAAAGTGTCTGCTGTCGGGAGCAAATGCGGGTGTGCGAGCGGAGGGAGCGGCAGCCTGACATTTCGTGCATCGCACAACACCGCGGCTTTCGATGAGTCTGCCTGGACTTGAAAAGGCTAAAACCTTTCCCCCTTGTGTTTGTGCAATACGCTGCGACACACTGGACAGGCATATTGACAAACAAGTCCCTGAGAGCTGTGTTTAATTAAAGTTTCTGCCGCAAAAAAAAGTGTAAACAACGGCCACCAGGCACGCAAGCCAATACGGTCTACAAGCAGTGACGTATTTCAGGTTTGGTGCTTAGCGGGAAGCTGGTCACGGAGTGTGCACATTTTTCAGTGGTGGGACGTTCAAATGTTGTATATAACGGGAGAACCGCGTCCATTTTCCCAAAACGCTTAGGTTGACCAAATTATATAACCTTTGTTACATGTAATAAGACTATGTTGTCTTTAAGTGTCATATCCACTTTAAAGTCAGGATCATATGCACACCATCTCACGATCTTCAAATTATTATGTAACTTATATTCCTCTTTAAGTTTTGACCAAGATTTTAATGATGACTCCAGCCATGGATTTTCAGCTTCATTAAGGATTCTTCCTAAATCTTTGTTCCCTAATATTGCCTGTAATGGGGGGTCCAACAGAACACGAGACTCAATGTCCTTCCATCTAGCTTGATACTCAGGGGTGCACAAATTTAATAAGGGTTTGATTTGCGCTGAGTAATAGAAGTCTTTCAAATTAGGTACTGCCATTCCTCCATTCTCTTTAGAAAGTTGTAACGTCTTGAATCTCACTCATGGTTTTTTCCCCGCCATATAAACCTAGAGATTATTTTTTCCCATTCCACGAACTGCTTTTTAGTAACCTCAACAGGGAGACCTTGAAAAAGTAAAAGAAATCTTGGCAATATGTTAATTTTTACTGACTCAATTCTTTGAGTTAAACTCACGAAGGGAACAGCAGACCATCTCTGGATATCTTACAAGTTTGTCATAGTTATGTTTAGCTGTAATCATAATTTCAGTGGGAATTACAACTCCTAAGTATCTTAAAGTATTTAATTCCCATTTTAGTTTCAGCTCTTTGCGTAAATTTGTTGGAGGATCGTAATTTAATGTGATTATCTGTGTTTTATTCACATTCAGTTTATATCCAGCATAGTTGCCAAATGTTTTTAGACAATTAAATAATATAGGCAATGATTTAGCTGGTTCCTTTAGATATATAAGGACATGGTCGGCATATAGTGCCACCTTGTGTATGTCTCCAGAGATGTCTATTCCCATTATTTCATTTGTTTGTCTTATCATCTGAGCAAGGCGTTCTATGTAAAGGGAGAACAAAAGAGGTGAGAGCCCACAACCTTGCCTAGTCCCACGTTCCAGTTCAGATGAATTTGTTAAATGTCCATTTATCTTTATCCGAGCAATTGGTTTTCTATATAGTGCTCTAATTGTTTTTATAAAATTACTATGAAAGCCATATCTCTCTAGTACTTTATATAAAAAGCACCAGCTCACAGAGTCAAAAGCCTTCTCTGCATCAAGGCTGACCAAAGCTGCCTGAATCTTCCTCTTTTTAATGTGGTTCATTATGTGCAGAGTGCGTCTTATATTATCACGTGTTTGTCTCTGTGTGATGAAGCCTGTTTGATCAGTGTTAATAAGGGTCGGTAAAATTCCCTCTAATATTTTTGCCAGGATTGATGTAAATAATTTCTAATCAATATTGAGTACAGAAATGGGTCTGAATGAGCTACAATTAAGTGGATCCTTTCCTTCTTTTGGAATTACTGAAATAATTGCTTCTTTCCACGAAGGTGGCATCTTTCCATCTTTTAGAGCCAAATTTAATATTTTTAGTAGAAATGGTAATATCCCCGTTTTAAATTTTTTATACCATTCAGCAGGAAAACCGTCCGGATCAGGTGATTGTTTGCTTTCAGACATGATATCACACAGGACAGCTCTCTTTCCGTTATTTCAGCCATAAATATTCTGCTTTGATTTTCAGATAGAGTAGGTACATTGAGCTGTTTCAAAAAATTGTTTATCTGTTGAACATTTTGTAAATTTGGTTGTGTGTATAAGTGCTTATAATAATTCTGAGAAACACCTTGAATTTCAGATTGTTTATACACCCACATTTTCGAAATTGGATCTTTTATTTTGTGTATTGTGCTTGTTGTTTTTGTAATTTGCTTGCAAGTAATTTGGCGAATCTGGAACCTGACTCATAATATTTTTGTTTAGTGTAGATCATCTTTCGTATTTCCTGTTGGTACATTGCATTTATTCTATTTTTTAAAAGTTTTAGTTTTATATTAAGCTCTGGATTCAGTTCTCTCTTGTGTTTTGTCTTGAGCTCTTTTAATTCTTTGTTTAACTCCTTCAATTTGGCTTGTCTTTCTCTCTTTTTATATGAACAGAAAGATATAATTTTACCTCTCATGAATGCTTTCAGTGAGTCCCAGACAATTTCTGGCCTTACTTCTCCATTCTGGTTTTCATTTTAAAAAATTGTGATGTCCATTTTAGTTCATTCTAGGGATGTCCCAATCCGATCACGTGATCGGAAATCGGGCCCGATCACGTGGTTTCAGACTTGATCAAAATCGGACGTTGCATCCCGATCAGGAATCCAATATAGATTTTATCCTCATTATTTTGATCAGCGCTATTTCAAGCTCATTATTGGAGATTAATGGGCCTTTCATGCGTCGGAAGCGTCAGAGGCGTGAGACGCATTGCTTTTTAGAGGCGTCAGAAGCGTCGCTTTAGCTTGGCTTTTGACGCGACGCTTCTGACGGGAGCGCGCGTTGCCGCTTGTCAGCAGGCTGACACGGTCAAAGTTCAACCCAATCTTTTTTTTTTTTTTTTTTTAATTGAACAAAGAAAAAACATAAGTTCAGCCGGACAGAGGTGGGGGGAGTTACGCGCGCAAAGTTTCTTTCGCAGAACTGCTGTTTGTGTGTTTACGCGCTCAGCCTGACGCCTCAATGGAATGACAAGAGGATGATGGACACTTTCCCACCAAAACTCTTGCTCAGTCATCCTTCCGTGCGCAGCAGAACCCGGTGCTGACCAAGTCCTCAGGACGACGATCTGTCATCTGATTAACAAAAACAAAAAAACAAATTGTCCTGTGATCGTTTGTCTGCAAAACAGAGCGAGAGATGGTGTGCGCACGAGCGACGTGCACTCATCACAGCTCGTCTTAAAGAGCTTCCGTCTTCATTCACGTTCACTGCACTGCTCTGAACTTGTTGAACACTGATAAAGCATCAGAGGGGTACACTGAGGACTGTCAGGACGCAAATGTAAGTTGTTTTTTTTTTCCTTTTACTTTTCTTAACTTTCGATGCTCTGAGCTGTGACGTAGCTTTGCGCTGTCCAATAGGAACGACGCGTTGGGCCAAAACACAGAAAACTAGTGGCAGAAACCACTGATCTGTACAAATGGTAAATGGACTGCATTTATAAAGCGCTTTTCCATCTGCATCAAACACTCAAAGCGCTTTACAGTTATGCCTCACATTCACCCCGATGTCAGGGTGCTGCCATACAAGGTGCTCACTACACACCGGGAGCAATAGGGGATTAAAGATCTTGCCCAAGGGCCCTTAGTGATTTTCCAGTCAGGCGAGGATTTGAACCACAGATCAGTGCAGAAACCATGTGTCTGAAGAAAAATCCTTGGAAATGTTTTTTGTTGTTGTTGTTTGTTACCTCAAAATTTCTGATTACTGTTTAAAAACGTTTAGAACACTTGTAATTAAAATACATAAATCAATAAATGGTTCTTTAGAAACCTTTCATCTATAAATTAAAACCACCTGTTATTTCAGATTAGATAATTTCTTGTTTAACATAAGGAACCTTGGACATTATTTTTTTTAGACAAATAAAATAACATGGAAATTGGTACATTTTTTAAGTCTGGTAGATTAATACTTGATTGTTCAAGCTACCTCAAGGAGAAGTGCACTGTTTAAGTGATAAATAATAAAATAAGGTGATTAAAATGAAATTATTATATATTTAGCATTTGTTCATTGTTCATTCAGTTTTTTTTAAAGTATCGGATCGGGACTCTGTATTGGCAGATACTCAAAATCAGATGACTCGGAATCGGATCGGGGCCAAAAAAAACCTGATCGGGACATCCCTAGTTAATTCAGTGAATTGCAAATCATTTAACAATTTGTGTTCAGTTTCCATAGCGTATTCTTGGGTTCACTGTTAATTTCTAAGGTCAAAAAAATGGAGGCATGATCTGACAGATCAATATTTCCTATGTCAGCCTTTTGTATCCGGTGACAATCCCATTTAAAAATCAAGAAATAATCAATCCTTGAGTATACCGTGTGTGAATGAGAGTAATGGGTATAATCACGACTTGTTGGAAAGAGATTCCTCCAAGTATCTATAATACCATAGTCTGACATTAGTATTTTAATTTTCTTTTGTAAGGAGTTCTGAATAATGAAGTTTGATGAGTCAAACCTTGAGTTGAGTCTCATGTTCCAGTCCCCCCCACAGATAGCAATGCCATTTGCTTGTGTCATAAGCTCAAAAAGTGCAAAATATAAAGTCACTGCCAGAGGGAGCATAGACATTAAGCAGCGTTACAGTAACACCATCTATTTTTCCTGATATTAGTGAATATCTCCCTTCCTTGTCCTTACTTTCAGAATTCAGTTCAAATGGAATCTTGTGAGATATTAGAGTGGCAACCACCCTTCTGTGACCGGTTTTATAGGATGAGTATAGTATACTTTAGTAAAGCCCATTCTTCTCAATTTCTCATGTTCAGTAGAATTAAGATGGATTTCTTGAAACATGGCAATTTCAACCTTCTCCTTTTTAGTTTAGATAGTATCTTATTTCGTTTTATTGGGTTCAGAACCCCATTGACATAATATGAAGCAAATTTTATACCATTAGTCATAGCTTTATTAAAAAAAAACAGTCTGTCAGTATACTGTTCATAAACTCATTGCATCCTCAAAACTTTTAACAATAACGCGTGAACAGAGAAAAAACTTATTAAAAAATTCAAACCAAAAACTCCGTGTGGGGGGTTCAGTGGGCTTGCGATGTTATTAGAGCTCCAATCTGGGGAAAGCCTGCTCGCCGCTAAGAGCAGGGCCCACTCAGGTGTCTCTACTACGTCAGTACTCATAACAGTTAGTGTCCATGTCCGACATATTATATTACAATCAAAATCAGGAATAATGTCGCCATGCCCTTTCATCATGAATATTAACAGCACAGCACACTTGCCCCTTGTAAAAAAAGAAGAAAATCACAGGGAAAAAAAAATTGATGCAACATAACGCAGGATTAAATTAGTGGATCAATAGCTGCTTCTTTATTTGACCAACAACCGTAAATTTTACAGCACTCGTTCTGCCTATAATCCCGGCTGTACTTTCTTTTTGTCCAAAATTCATCCATGTCTCTTTTTTAGTTTTTCCTCCCTCTCTCTCTCTCTCTCTCTCTCTCTCTCTCTCTCTCTCTCTGTCTCTCGTCCTCCGATTCCTCACATGCACTGCAACAAACAGGTGTGAGGATGGACCAGAAACACGACAGACTTGTTGGATATGGGACACAATTCAGAATTAGTATGTGGAAATCCGGCCTAAGGCCCCGCTGTCCTGAATATCCATGGGTTTGAAGGTCATAGTTTGAAACCTTATCATATTTGAGTAAACCTTAGAGGATTTGGGGAGGTGTACCCAATTTAAATGCGATACTTCACCATTATGCCTTCATTGTCCTTAAAGCCCCAGTCACACGGCACTAACGAGGGTCAACAAAGTTGGACTTATGTTGACTTTCGGAGACATTGTTTAACCGTCGTCTAGCTTTGTTCCTGTAGCTGGCTCTTTGTCAGAATTTTCAAACTGTTGAAAAATGTGAGCCAATCCTGATGACAACCTCAATTCGTCCGTATTCTGCTTTGCTTTAGGCTTGATGGTTCCTCATCATTTGCGTAGTTCTCGTACCATCAGGGTTCCGTTTGATTCTCGTCCATCTTCGTACAACCTCCCAAGTCCGACGTCTTACATGAACATTGATGATATCTGAACGGATCAATAAGTAAAGATCCGACAAGCTGAACGTGACTCGTCCATATGTGGGATGAAAAGCAACATTTTCATACAGAAACAATACCGGCAAGGCCATTTGATCAACTACTTTGGCTGAAATAAGATCCAGAACTCTGGATGCTCAATATTGGCCCAGCTTCACCAAAAAATTGCTTGGAATAGATGTATTTGTCCTTCTTGACAAGTTTGTGGGAGAAATTTGGTTGACCACAAGCACGACTCGAGTCCACCGTTTGTAATTCTCAGTGGTTTCAAAGATGGGATAAAGTTTACTCCTTCCATGTAATCCTTTGCGGGTATCGAATCGCTCCGCGTCTGACACAGGCCATAGCTACGGTGCTTTGTTGCCACTGTTTTTGGCTTGAAGGGCTATTCCGCAGAAAATAAAATGAAACGTTCAGCACACACTTCGCCTCCTTCAGCCATGATGCAGAGCTAGCTAACATTAGCTGCCTGTTTGTAAATAGAGACAGAGGTGCGCGCCAAGGGGAAGGGTGGCAGCGGCTGCCTCAGCTCTGCCTGTCAAGAATTCTCATAACCCGCTCATGATATAATGGAAAATTTTAGTGGTTTTGATACTGTGGCTTTTTCATACCACAGTATATCGTGAAACCGGTTATCGGCCCATGTCTACACATCTCACACATGGTACAAATCTGGCGCTATGTGATCAAACCATGCTCAAGATCAAATTGCAGGCAATCATGATCTTCAAACACTGGTTTACATAGATGGAAAACCCTGGATTCAGTGAGTAAAAGTCCTGTCAATTGTTCCTTCTACCTGTGCACCTAAAGTTCATCTACCTGCCTGAAGAGTAGGGATGGGTATTGATAAGATTTTATCGATATCGATGCCATTATCGATTCTGCTTATCGATCTGATTCCTTATCAATTCCCTTATTGATACCTCGTGAATTTTGTACTAAAAGTAGGCTTTACAGGTTTTTCTATGTATTTCATTGAGTCTTAAAGTAAATAAATCTGATATTGGTCACTGTATCCTTGATCTCTGGACATAAATAAAAATAAACAAAAGGTGTTTCGCTTTTAAGTTATTAATTCCGACTGGATTCTATCGTTCTAACTTGACTCGGCAGAGAGCGCACAGCGTTTGGAGCTGTGTGAACAAAACGGAGGACGATTCTCATTTCTTTCTCGCAACAAGACAGGAGTCCCAGTTAGTAACTTTAATATGCACAAAAGTGACTCACGATTGACATATTCAGGGATGAAAGTGGTGAAAAACAAAAAAAGCTGAAACCCAAAATTACCCCCCAACACCACCCGCACGAAAATGTTTGAATTGTAGAAGCTCTGAAACGCAATCTGGGACTATTCCAGACAATAAACTGCAGTGAGTGCAGCATCCATTTTGGAGAGGAAAAAAAACAACTTTCCTTATTCAGATTCATTCCCGTAGTATTCTGCTATTACAAGGATGCAGCAGTTTTCTAGTTTGGCAGAAAGTTCTGGAGGAAATCACTGAAGAAATTAACAAATTGCAAATATGGTTTGACCAAAACAAACTGTCATTAAAGTTAAATAAGACAGGGATGAAATGGAGGTGTAAGAGTCACTAGGTGTTCACAGGAAACACTTATTTATTTCTGTATGTATGTATTTATTTATTAATGTATGTTCATTGTTAGTTGCTTTTATATTTTATTTTCTGTTGTGTTTCTATTCAGGTTCTTTTTGTCTCTTTCTCTAAAATTGTATATAATAAGTATATATTGTATATAATAATCATTAGATTATTAATATATAAACAAAAATAAATTTAAGAAATATTACAATTTGAAAACAAATGCACCCGAACGTGATGATAGCTGCAACTGCTTAATGCTAACTTTTAACATTTAAAATGCCATAGACATGCTAACGCGTTAGCATCGCTCCCGCTTTTAAGTTATAAAATACATCTATCAACTGTTTAAGAAGACCATAACAGGTCGGTTTAACATAGAAAAGGTAAATAATACTCACAGACGTATGCTCTTTAGGGTTTTAGCGGGGGGAAATTAAGCGAAAGAAAGAAAGAATAAATGAAGCAATAGATCGAAGCATTGCTTCAATCTGCGAACCACTGCTTCGATTGGTTCAAGGTTCAAAGCAAAGCCGCGCTGCAGAAAAGTTGATTACGGACCCGCTGCAGGGTCTGTAATCAATGTACAGAAATGATCATTTCATCATCACAAACACCCCCCAAAACTCTGAATGACCGATAACAGAATCGTTAAGCACAAAGCTTATTGATGTCAGTGGATCGAATCATTTCTTAACGATACCCGAAAGGAACCGGTTCTCCATACCCATCCCTACTGAAGAGTGGAACTAATTTGAATCTACTGGTTTAGGGATTGAATGGAACAAATATGTAGGAGGATTTTTACTCACTGAAGCTGGAGTTTTCCACCTCTCTTGGTATGTCACAGTTATAGAACAAGACCTTGCATGGGTGGGCAGGACACTGGTGTCATAGTCATGATTACCTTCAACATTTAACATCATAAGAAATCAGTTTTTCCCCTATAATAGAACACAAGCCCCGCAAGGCCAGATTTTTTTTTTCTAATGAAATCATCAAAAAATAACACAGATGAAATAATGAAAAATAACTCAAAATATCCATTCATTTTGAAATTGGTAATCATTTTTGAACACCTTTGTTCAGCACTGCAGCACTGAGGCTGTAATGATCAGAGCCAGATGGAGGTGGAAGTGGTCTGTTCAGCCACTAATAGTTTTTTCCTCCGTTGTTCTGCTTAGCTCCAGACGTGAGTAAAAACACTTGCTAAATACTTGTGTTATAGCTGTAATTGGCTTTAAAATATTCTTACAAGAAGACTTAGACATGGAAATGGTTAAATTGTGATTCTGTTGTGTGAATAGGTAGACTTTTGCTTGGCATGCACTGAGCATTAATTAAACATTAAACACAGCAGGGGATTTATTAAATATAAATCTGTAATAATCTTTGATTCATGAAGCCTTTTCATCCAAGTTTTAAATTTGAAGGAGTAGATTTGAAAATGAAAGTAAACCAGGATAAACCTTTACTCAAATAAGGTAATAAGGTCAAGGTAAACTTTATATCCACAAATAGAAAATTCATTACACACTCCTACTGCTTAACATCAAAAACATAAATACAAAGCATTAAATAAAAGAAAACTAAAGACAAGACCGACAAAGCAATAAAAACATTATAAAACATGACAAGTATGTATAAATAAATAAAATAATTAAGTGCTAAAATACACAGTGTGCTCATAATTTAAGATGCCGAAATTTTTTAAACTCTATTGTTTGTTATAGGCACAAAAGACTTGCTGTTTTTGTGGTCCGTATGTTCCTTTGCAGGAGTCTGCCACTTGACCTGCTGTTTCTTAAGAAATTCTGATGGAGAGGGTGGGTTAAATCATTTAGAATTTGTATCATTGTAGAATTTGAAACGACGAAATGACTGAGTTTGCTTAGAAAAAACATCCTGTTTTGCAACTTTTTAGACTTATTTTGTGCACATTCATTAAATGTCAGTTTGTTGTCTATTTCAACGCCCAGATTTGTGTATGTTGTGACCCGCTCTACCACTACACCATTTATATTTGAGGTTGGAACCATAATTCCCTTTTTATTAAAATCCATTGTCATCTCTTTTGTTTTCTTTGCATTAACCACAAGGAAATTATCTGCACCTCCCTCCCAAAACCCTCTAAGGTTTCAGTATTTGACTTTACAAAACCCACTAATGCTGTATCATCTACATATTGAAAATAAGTGTGGTCTGAGGAGGTCGCTTGGCAGTTATTGGTGTATAAGGTGTACAAAATAGGGGACAGAACACTCCCTTGTGGTGCCCCCATGTTTATAGTTTTCAATGATGAGACACATGACTTAAATTTGACTTGTTGATTACGGTTCATCAAAAAGTAAAAGATCCACAAAATAAATCTTTGGTTAACCCTGAGGTGTATCAGTTTTTGTACCATCAGGTGGGGCTGGATTGTGTTGAAGGCATTACCGAAATCTAGCCACTAATAAGGCCAGTAATACTGTGATATAAGGCTGTCACCATCCAAAAAAGTGAGAAATACTATGATATTCATTTTAAGCCATATTGCGCACCCTGATTTCAGAGATACATATCTGCGAAAAGTGAAAATGTGGCTTTAGCAATTGTAGGCATTAGGGCTGTGGAATATCATACCGCCAACGATAATACGAGGTTTGTCAGAAAAGTATTGGACCTTTTTTTTTTTTTGCAAAAACTATATGGATTTGAATCATGTGCGCTTGCATCAGCCAAGCTTGAACCTTCGTGCGCATGCGTGAGTTTTTCACGCCTGTCGGTTGCATCATTCGCCTGTGGGCAGGCTTTGAGTGAGCACTGGTCCACCCCTCTCGTCAGATTGTCTGAATGGCTGGAGCAGCACTGCATCAAATTTTTCAAGAAACTGTGTGAGACAGCCAGGTGGAAACCATTCGGAAAATTCAGATGGCTTTCGGTGAAAATCCTATGGGCATCACACAGATTAAGGAGCATTACAACCGGATTAAGGACGGCCCACAGCGGCTGAGGGCGCGCCGTGCTTCGAGCGGCCATCGACAGGCTGAAATGACCAGATCATTTCCAAAGTGAAGGCTGTGTTTTGAAGGTGTCGTAACACGGACCCACAACAGGGGGCGCAAATGAACGGACAATGGATAAGAAAAGGAGTAACAATTTAATGTTGTGAAGGCACACAACGGAATACAGACAGAAAAATAGTGGATGCCAATTGTACACAAGAGGACTGTGGGCAGGCTCGAAGATAGGAGACCTCTGATGATCGAAGAGCCGGGGCCCACACCGCTTCCACCACCAACGGCCTGAAGAACACCGGAGCCGCCAAGTCCTGAGTCCCCAGGTGGTCTCTGTCCTCCGTTGTCGGCCCTGGTACTGCTGGCAGACAAGAAACAGATGACGGTGAGTGTGAGTGTGAGTCCTCACACCCAGCAACCTTTACACACAATTCCTCCGGGAGGGAAAACCTCCACCTCCAGATACGTTATCATTCGTGCAGCTCCTGTTTGTCCCTCTTCTGGATGGAGTGAGAGACGAAGATCGTCGTCTTCTCACTATCCGCCAATCCAATCTCCAACAGACTTTACAGGTATACGGCTGCACACAGATCACAATTTGAAAAACACTCAGAGAATACAGCAGAGAAGATTACCTCTAGTGGTAGATGATTTCTTGGCGAGGAGGTGGAGTTGTAATCCGCTTCTTATGTGGTGGTTGATGAGAGACAGCTGGTGTGGTTGACAAGTGACAGCTGTCACTTCCAATGGCTCCGGCGCCCTCTCATGCTTGAAGCCCGCACTCCAAGCAGGGCGCCAACTGGTGGTGGTGGGCCAGCAGTACCTCCTCTTCAGCGGCCCACACAACAGGCTGTGTTGATCCGGGACATCGTGTGACTACCAGAAAAATGGCAGAAAAGGTGGACATCAGCCATTTTTCATCAGATTCCACTGTTACAGGAGATTTTGTAATGAAAGACGTGTGGAGGCATTCGCGCGTCGGGACGAAGCCGCAGTGGCGGAGAACAAAAGCAAGTCTCACGGGACATGTTGTGACATGCCCAGCTCTCCACAATTTCTCGGATACTCACTTGACTAAAAAGCTTCCGAAAGCCATCTGAATCTTCTGAATGGTGGAAGACCTAACACCATTGCGGCTTCATCCCGACGCGCGAATGCCTCTGCACGTCTTTCATTACAAAATCTCCTTTAACAGTGGAATCTGACGAAAAATGGTTGATGTCCACCTTTTCTGCCATTTCTCTGGTAGTCACACGACGTCCCGGATCGAACGAAGGTTCAAGCTTGGCTGATGCAAGCACACATGATTCAAACCCATATAGTTTTTGCAAAAAATAAAAAGGTCCAATACTTTTCTAACAGAACTCGTACCGGTATAAATTTTTAGGTGATTAAAAAAGTTGTCTTGCAATGTAAATAGCTGGTTTTCCATTGCAGACTAGGGCAGTAGCAAGATGGTGCCGGTATGTTTGACAAGTTGTCTCCTTTACTTTTCTGAGTTGTTTTAGTTCTTTTTACTTTGTTTGGCAGTGTTTCTCCTCTCCCCATTTATAAAATCAAACATGATTGCTCCTAAGTCATCTACTGGAGCTGATGTTGTTCTACAAAAAGGAGCAGGTGTTTCTCTCCAATAAAAGGCCACATTTCAGAGTGGCCTTTTATTGTTGCCAGTGTGAGGCACGTCTGCAATAATCATGTTGTCTAATCAGAACCTTGATATGTCACACCTGGGATGGATTATCTCTGCAGTGGAGAAGTGCTCACTAACGCAGATTTAGACAGATTTGTGAATGATGCTTGAGAGAAATAGATCTTTTGTGTATATAGACAGGGGTGCACATAACTGGTGCTCATTGTGCTCATGTGCGCTAAACATCATTGATGCACAGCAGAGGGAAACACTTTTACTACAATCTGTCATTGCTTTCCTCTTATGAAGCGCTTCCCTTGTGTTTTCTGCTGTGCATCATTTATTTTTAGCATGCGCAAGCACCATGAGTACCAGTTATGTGCATGCCTGTATATAGAAAATGTTTTAGATCTTCGATTTCAGTTCATGAACAATGGGAGCAAAAACAAACGTGTTGTGTTTATATTTTTGTTCAGTGTATGTGTTTAACAGAGGTTATGTTTCAAAACTCTTAACAGCACGGTCACTAAGCCCACAGCCACACTGCAGGATGTATTTTGTATGAATATGGTTAAAGCAGATGTTTTTCTATCTGTCAAGGCGAGCGACTGCCCGACAACCATAGCGGCTGGACTCACAATGCAGACTCCCAGACTTGGTGTTGGAGTAGGAAAAAACATGGTCTTTATTTCAGGCTTAGGTTCGGTGCACAGGTGTTCAAGCAGCGAAGCAGAGGTACAATTGGGGTCAGACAAAAACGCAGTCATGATCAAGCAGGGGTCAAGGCACAGCAAACACAGTAATCAAGGACGAGGCAAAAAATGTGGTCGAGGAAAACAGAGCAATAATCGGTACACGGCTTGGCAAAAACAGGATTGAGAACAAAAGGCTGGGATGTGTGCAAAAAGCGACATCAAACTGGCAAAGGATTGGTGTCTGGGAGATTAAATAAGCAAGTGTTAGCAAGGTGCACGTGAGGAGAAGGATCTAGAAAGGGGGTGTGGCTACTGATCAAAGAGTATAGAGGGGGCAAGACGGTGAGGAAGGGAGTGCACAAAGTGGCGTGATGTAATAGACAAAGACACGTGAGCTGGTGCAAGAGCTTGAGTGAATGGAAACAAAACAGACTGAATCAAAGTGAGGGAAAAACATAATGGCAGGTGCAGGGCGTGCAGTGAACCTAATTAACTGGATGTGAGGGAAACTGAGATCTAAGGACAAAAATAAACACTAAGGGCAGAATAACATAACCAAGAACAGGGTATGAACATGAGGACTGAAAATGGAACATAAATACTTAAGCAAAACTAAACTAGGAAAACAAGGTGGTAACAAGCTATAAGAAAAACAAACTACAGAAGGCAAAACAAACAAGTGAAAAACAATGATCAATAATGCAAACACAAACAGGCAGAACAAAACTAGAATGGAACTGGATTATGGCTCAAGTATGAAAAGTAACAAAACAAAGTAACACAGCAAAACCTGAACAGAAGATAACCACATGATGACAAACAATAACTAATACATCAAAGCTGAGGCAGGAGGTGGGAGGCAAAATAAGGATCAAGGCCTAGACCCCGGCTGGGCATGATACTATCATGTTAACAAGTGTGATTTTGAAGTTACATTAAATGAGCATGTCACTCTTTTTCATTCCAAAGGTTTAGAGGCCACCATGGCCACTGCTGCTTGTTATTACAGCCATTGATAACCACTTTAAACTGTTTTGTGGTCTGCATAGTTTGGACCAGTCTGTTTTTATGTGTAAATTATTGAACTCTCATTATCTCAATTAATACTAAACATGAACAAAGTCTCACTTTTGGTTGGAAGAAGTCAGAAGTTTCCATTTTTCTGTGATGAATGCCATGAAATGATTAATTGATTATCAATATACTTTCAGTTATTTTTATGTAGTTTGATTATTGGACTAATCATTTATTGCTTTCCTGTTGTCTTATTTTTTCAGACTCTAGAGGAGCCCCCTTATTTGACAGTGGGGACGGACGTGAGCGCCAAATACAGAGGGGCTTTCTGTGAGGCCAAGATCAAGACTGCTAAGAGGCTAGTCAAAGCCAAGGTGAGTTATATTTCAAAGGGTGCTTTTTCAAATATTAAACATTTGGTGTTGTTATGTGTTTGATGTGAAGGGGAGTGCTGGAGGTCTCTGTCATTTTATGAAGGTATTTCACTCAGGATCACATGGCTCTGACTTATTGTACACCCAGAATGGTTTCAAGGTCATGTGCTTGCTTTTTAAAGAGATCTAAAACATTTGCTTTGGCTAGATCCCCAGATTGGGCCTGTGTACAGTTTACTAATTTTCTTGAAGCAGATTTTTACTAAAACATGCTGTTGAAGCAGGTGGTTTAGGTTCTTAGTTGTGCATATTTTCTTGAAATATTGATCAAGGGCCAGCGTGTGACAGATGTAGAGTCTGGCTCAGCCCACCAGTTGCCCATTATGTCATCAAGCATCCCTCCTGTTCAGGGCTTTCAGGCCGTGTGGTGATGTGACTGCTGCGTCCCTGTTGGATTTGTGGCTTGCTGATAAAGGCATTGCATGATGTGCACGGTACAGTATTGCATTTCCCTGTGGGGCTGAAACATCTGGTTAATAGAATAGAGACAGATCACTTGTCTCTTCATTCTGCTGGAATACGAGGTCTGTTAGAAAAGTATCCGACCTTTTTATTTTTTTCAAAAACCTGATGGATTTGAATCACATGTGCTTGCATGAGCCAACCTTGAACCTTCGTGCGCATGCGTGAATTTTTTCACGCCTGTCGGTTGCATCATTTGCTTGTAAGCAGCCTTTGTGTGAGGATGGGTGGAGTCTCTCGTCATTTTTTCTTTGCAAGGAAATGGCAGAACGACTGGAGCAGCTCGACTGCATCAAATTTTGCCAGAAACTGGGCGACAGCCAGGTGGAAACCATTCAGATTATTCAGACGGCTTTTGGTGACGATCCTATGGGCATCACACAGATTAAGGAGCGGTACAACCGGTTTAAAGATGGCCGCACAACGGTGGAGAGCGCACCGCGCTCCGGGCGGCCATCAACATGCAGAAATGACCAAATCATTTCCAAAGTGAACGCTGTGGTGATGTGGGACCGTCATGTGACTATCCGAGAAATTGCGGAAGAGGTGGACATCAGCACTTTTTCGGCACATTCCACTGTGACAGAAGATTTTGCCATGAAAAGATTGGCGGTGAAATTCATCGGCACAAAGCTGACGGCGCAGCAAAAGCGCCTTCGTGGTGAAGCCTCACAGGACATGTTGTGACATTCTCACCTCGTCCACAATTTCTCGGATATTCACACGACTGAAAAGCCACCGAAAGCCGTCTGAATCTTCCAAATGGTGGAAGAGGTGGGCATGTCACAAACAAAGATTGGATGTTGGTTTTCACTGTCACTGCACCTTGCTGTCCCTGGACAGACAAAAAAAGCAGTAATGATAATCATGAGAATCTCAGAATTTCTTTTTCATCCCTCTTGAGATGTGTGGCAATGTCATCACAAACTTCAATGTGCGTGTTGCAGCTGTAATCCAAAGAAGATGAGCGTGGATTGAACATGTCTTCAATTATTGAACTGTGCAGAAAACACGAGACAAAGTGGGAAACCTTTAGTATCAAATGTTAATTTGATGCTTCTGTTACAAGTCTGTAAATAAAATTTTCGAATAAGTTCTCATTTCAAAACTTGTGTACGATCAAAAAGTGGTAACATTTTATTGGCCCACCCTGTAGGCTTATTGTATATTTAAAGTGAAGCAGTGTATTTCTTGTATTTTTAAAAGACACAGCGCTGTGTTGCTCTCAGTGTCGAGAGAAGCCATTGATTGGCGCAGCAGCAAAAGCTACAGTCCTCACCGACTATAACATAACAATACCCCTAAGCATAACAAGGTTGCACTGCGTATGAATGTTATTAATATGGCTACATATGAACAGCCACTTCCTAAAACCATTCACACACTGAGTAAATATAGTCTTAATCTGATCTGTTGCATTATTTCTGTCGGATTCATCATCACAGCCTGACGAGAAAATGTTCTTGTTTTGGAAGATGATGTCTGGGAAATACTTTAGTTTCTTATTGTGGAAATTACCAAAGAAACAGCATTTTTGAAGACGTCCCTCAGTGTTTGTCTGCTCCGGGTGCCTTTCTCAGCCTGAGCCAGAGAACTCCAGCGCTTTGTCCCGTCAACAACAAGAAAAATAAGTTATTTTAAAAGTTGAAGTATATTCCCGCCAGTGTTTAGCCATCTGACGTATCGTCAGTGTTCTGGCCGTGACAAAAATAAATCCCATTTGATCCACCAAGACAAAAAAAAAGCATAATAATGACCCGAATAACACTATGTAACACAATTTTTGTTCCTGGCTTCTAAGTGTTATATTTCAACTGCTTATGTCTAAAGTCTATGGAAAAATGACTACATTCAGCACAAACTTTGATTTTTTTTTTTTTTTTTTTTATGTTCTAGAAAGTTCTAAAAGTTTCTTGAAATTTCTAGATAATTCTGGAAACTTCTAGAAAATTCTAGACAGTTCTAGCAGTTAAAGAATATTCTAGAAGACTACTCAGTAGTAGTGAAGGCGAATCGAGAATATTCTTGAAAACAGACAAATGTCAAAATGTCATTGTCCTGATCACAGAAGCAAAGTTTCTGTGGAATAACAGCTATTTTCTATTTATTTAAGGCATAACATGTTAGGAAAACACACTGTGTACCCAGGAACAAAACAAAAATAAAAATTTGTTACATAGTGTAATTGAAGTGTCTTCAAAGAAGTCTGTCGATGTTTGTCTGCTCCGGGGTTTTCTCAGTGTGAAACACAGCACTTTGTCCCACCAACAGAAGTGAACTCGCTATCTCTCTCTCTCTCTCTCTCTCTCTCTCTCTCTCTCTCTCTCTCTCTGTGTGTGTGTGTGTGTGTGTGTGTGTGTGTGTGTGTGTGTGTGTGTGTGTGTGTGTGTGTGTGTGTGTGTGTGTGTGTGTGTGTGTGTGTGTGTGTGTGTGTGTGTGTGTGCGCGCGCGCACTTAGGGTGAACATACACTTGGCCCTGTGGCCTTCCACAGTGCCCAAGGGTGATTGGCTTCTCTCCCCTGCTGGCCTGTGCTCACATTGTACAACTTGTTCTGGGGCCTGAGCATGTTTTCATTATCACAACATGATTTTTGATTTCAAAAAGAACACAGTACCACACCAAATTGCCAGGGCTCTGCAAAAAAAACAAAAAAAAACAGCCAAAAAATAAAGATAAATACCAATAAATTGAACTCAAAGAAATGAAAAGTGCTTACAGGTAGCAGTATAATTTGCAGTTCTTCAAAAGTAGCCCAGTTCTACAGAAAACTACAGGCCTGGCAACATGGCTCCCACAACAGAGTAATGAAGTTTGAAATGTTAGTAACTTTGTGGCTTGTGTTAAGTTGTCTTTTGGCCTTGACGGCCTCCCACGGGCCTAGCGTAATAAGTTTTGCAATATGACAATTATTAGTCAATCATGCTGCTTGTGTGACAAGATTTTAGCAGATGAGAGTATTTTGCACCTTTGTTTGCTGACCACCATTTATGTTCACCAGTAAAGTAAAACCAGACCCGTTTTCATCTCAAATGTTCTTGAATGAATTGAAGACAGTGCTATTCAAGTATTAAGTGTAGTATTTGTCGTAATAGTTCATTTCATTTGAACATTTGCGTCAGTGATGTGACACACAAGTTTCATGCTCTGGCTCTGGTAGGAACCACACTGTATACGTACAGGTTTGCAACATACATCTCTGAGTGTCTGAAAGCATGACTATTTAATAACAGTAATAATAGTAACATACACCCAAGCTATTGCGGTGCCTGTTTGGTACAAAATGGCGTTAAGTTGACCCTATAAATCAGGCCTGGATCCAGACCGGTTTGGACCGATTTTTTTCGGTAAAAAAAAAAAATCTTGAATAATCCCGAATAGTGCCGATCGTGTCCCCGCTGTGATCACAGCTTTGGTTTTCATGTCAACCTATAGTCTGTAAATTGTATGGATTTTTCCAAGTTTCAGAGTCATACGGACGTACAAATAAAGACGGATATTCAGGGTTTGGTCTGTTTCGGCTCTGTAATCAACCATTTCTGCAGCGCGACTCAATGGCTCGTGGCTCTTTGAGTCGCTGCTCTTCAGAAGCGGTAAGTCCGCTTGTTAACCCCTCGCAAAGCCATTAAAATATCATGATTCACTTTTGTGTGGATTAAAGTCACTAACTGGGACTCTTGTCTTGTTGCAGTCAAGAAACAAGAATCATCCTCCGTTACGTTCACACAGCTCGAAACACTGGCTTCGGACTCTGAACGGACTGTCCGTTCGGTATTAATAACTTCAAAACGAATTGCCGCTTTAAATAAAATGACACCTCTTACAAACATTGTAATACAGACAAGAAACTACAATCCACTAAAACGTTTTTCCTCCCAAAATTAAACGTGTTGTATTTCTTTACAAATTACATCCTGAAGTGAAGCACAGCAGCTGTAAGCGCTCAGTTCAGATATATGGAAAGACATACATGCCAATAATGCCTGGAAGGAAATGCTTTTGACAAAAACTACAGATTTTGTTTATTCCTATTTATGTCCAGAGATCAAGGATCCACCATGTAGAGTTTATTATGTCCAAAGTTTAAGGATCCAGTGACCAATTTCATATTTATTTACTTTAAGACTCAATAAAATGTTTAATTTCAATTCAATTTCAATTTAATTGGCTTATAAAGTGCCAAATCACAACAAAATCTAAATATACTAAAACAAATACATCACAGTTGTACACATATCACAATTGTGATATGTGATATCTCAATATATTATTATTAAGAATATATGCAGTCATATTTTTATTCATTTTATCAATTGAAAAAAAATCATATATAGATTCAGGTATAATTGAAAGATTTTGGCAATAAATTTGATGCTGTTTACAGTCAATTTTTGTTATAGTGTTGTTTTTTAGGACATCATATTTATACAAATAAGAAGTGTTCACTATGGTCCATGAAGTATAATAAATATATTAAAAGAAGTGTGACAGTGTATGTTGCACATGAAAAAAAGAATGACGATTATTGAATAACAAGACGCGTACGATTTTTATTTTATCATTCGGCAAAAATGCATCTGTCAGATTTTCACTCTGGATCCAGCCCTGATAAATGGCAGCACTAATGCAAACTCTGTCTGTGTTGAATAATACTGTCAGTGGAGCAGCTCCTCACATGAATGTGAGCTCATCACATAAAGTGCTGTTGGTTTGGCTAATCACTGTATATGTCCCTCTCCTGTCCAAACAGCATCTCTGAATTGAGCCAAACATGGCATAGACATACTTTGACATACGGGGAGTGACATAAGATATTGATGTTCCAGTAGAACTCACTGTGTCATCCACCAAATGCACCAAAATATGATGAAGATATCCAAGATATCTGTGTGCTGCTGTTTTGGCTGAGGGTAATTGTCGGTTTTTTAAGTTTGAAATCTGTATCTTGATCCATTCGGTCCACTTAATTCACTATTAATGAGAAAATAATGAGTCATAATTTTTAATGCCCATACCAAAGCAAAACATTATGAGAGCCACCCCAAAAATATGATTTAATAAACACCCGAACCAAGTTTAGCTTGTTAGCTTAGTTCATCAGTAACGAAAATGGGGAAGAGAGTGGGTGTGTTCAGGCTTCAATTGTCCTGCACAGGTCACACACAAGGTCACCCACCCGCCACTATGGCGTCAGATCAGTGCCATAAGCACTCGTGCAATAAAACATGCATTTTGGTGTATTGTATTATTTCACACATGTAGATATTAACTGCAAGTGTGAAAATTATCTCTGTGCGCACGAGCACTCAGAGGAAACTGCTCCTCGAGCGAGGAGAAATATGTGACCAGCGTGCCCCCGTCCTCTCGAAGCTGATTTCTGCTCACACGAAGTGCATTTTTGCTCGTGCGCAGCATTGGATTTCTGCCCTCTTGCTGGGAAACGTATGGCACTATGGGGAAGAGAACCAGGGTCGCTACTGGCTCTGCTGTGATTAGTTGTTTCGGAAGAGTAAGATTTGATTGACAGCTCTCCTTTCAGACATCATCTATGATGGATGTCAGTTACGTCTACTTCTCGGGGATGTTGGAAGGCTCAGTTATGACTGATGCTCAAGGGAATCTTTCATTCCATATGGCAGACACATGGCTCTTTCTATAACTAAGGAAGCGTTGTTTCATGAAACCTTATTTTAGGGCAAGTGGTTCAAAAAGTACAGAACAGTATGTATTTCTTTCAGTAATTGTGTAATCTCACAGCGAGGCTTTGATTACTGTCTCTGATGTGTATATTTGAAAGTGTCAAGATCGTGCTGATTTTATTACCTGACAGCTTGGTTATTGAATTGTTGTGCTGAACAAGTTTTTTTTCTCTGCCCTTGTTAGATCATTAATTCTAAATGAATTCAGTCAGTAAAAATGAAGCCAAGTTTGCATCATAATTATCCAGTGTTATTAGCACAGGCTCTCAATGTTATATTTCTCTTAGGAAAGAGAAGAAGAGACACAGGAGCTTTTTGATGTTCAGTGTAGAAAAGGGAATATTTAGTACTAAACAGATGTGGCTGTATTCTTTTGACGTGCTGTCTGGAAAATACAGTATGTGAGTAAATGTTTGAGTGTGTGCCTACCTTTCAGCCCATCTGAAATGCAGTGTTTGCAGGTTTCATTGCAGATGCAACATTACAGCATCTTGATCACATTATGGTCTACTCTACCTCACATATGGGATGTGTGCTTCGGAGGCAGTGATGGGTGAATGGCCAAGCAGTGATTCCCATTAACAACAAAAATCCACCTGTGTTGTTTCTGCCACGGTGCCAATTTCTCCTTTGACAGGAAGTACCAGGTTGCAAGGGCTGTAGTTCCCACTCCTGTAGCATTGTGGTTTGATATCAGTAGTTTGGTTTACATGAGCCAGGCGTAAGAGAAACATGATCCACTGTTGTTTCATGATCACTTTAACCCTTGTATTATGGTGAGAAATAAATACGTTTATTATTTTGCGGGTCATTTTGACCCGTATTGTTTAAATCCACTCAAAACAGTCAAAATTGAAGTTAAACCAATCAGAACTTTATTTTAGGTTATACAAACATTTTGAAGAGATGAGAAGAAGAGATATACAATTTAAACACTATATCAAAGAACTCATGTTTTCAATTTTTCCCTCTTCACAAACACTTTTTTTTTTCATTTAACTTGCCCCATTTTCTTGGATTTTCAATGTTCAACATTTTTCCCACATGATGGACACAATGTGACTGTGCGCTTTCTGCAGATGTACTTTTTGCACCTCGCACAACAGGTACTTGTTTTATTGTCATCTCGATAGGGACAGACTTGGCATCTTTTGCGTCTCTTTGCACCTGTATCCAAAGGATCCATTGTAGGTTGGTCAGATGCCCTTCCCTGGACCTTTGCAATGAATGCTGCAGCTGCTGGGGATCGAGCTGGCCTGGCCCAGTTCTGGATCTTGGGAGTGATGAGAGCTTTGCCTAGTTCTTCCAGGAAAAGTCGACATCTGTACAGTTTGCTGGCATTCCACTGCTGGTTGTTCTCAATCCACAGCACATAGGCATTGTACACAGACACGTCCACAATATTGTAGAAAACCACCAAGGGCCAACGGGCAGTCTTGCGCTGACAGCTATATGTTGCTGTGATTTTGTCAAGATTGTCCTCTCCTCCTTTGGTGGAGTTGTAATCCAGGATCATCTCCAGCTTCATGTCCTCTTTCGTGCTCAGAGATGCATCTTTGTGCATTGTGCTCATCACATGAACATTCCTGTTTCTCTTTGGGGAGTAAGAAATACGTGTAGTATTCTCTGTGAAAGCAAATTTTGAGGAATGCAGAGGTCTTCCTTGCATCTTCAGAATCTCACGAGGAAGTTTTGTCTTATTTTTTCTGACTGTTCCCAACAGAGTCAACTTTCTCTCCTAAAGTTCATCTCCAAGACAGTAGGAGGTAAAGACGTTGTCACGTTATGTTATGACCTTGTAGCCCTTCAGTCATCTCCAATACCACACGCATTCCCTGATTCTTCTCAGTTGCTCCTCCAGGTGGCTTTCCAGTATATATTTGCAGGTTCCATGCATAACTGGATTTTGCATCACAGGCTGCCCATATTTTGATGCCATATTTCGCAGGCTTGTTTGGCTTATACTGTTGGAAAGGACAGCGTCCTCTGAACGGAAGGAGGCGCTCATCGACAGTGACATTGGGGCCAGGATTATACAATAAAGGCGGGATTTCGACCCATTCATCCCAGACATCTCTGATCACTGCAAGCTTGTCTCTCTCTCGTCGACCAGCTCTGGTGTCACGGTTGTCAAATCGGATCACACGAGAGATCATGTGAAGTGTCTTCAAAGACATTGTTGCTCGGAAGATTGGCCTTCCATTCTCTTCATTACATAAACTTGCAGTTGCTTCACCCTTTGACCTGTATACTCCAGCTAACACCAGAATTTCAATGTAAGCATGCAAGTCAATTGGATCCAGTGGCTTCCATTTCTCTTGAAAAACACACCTGCCCTCCAAGTTCATCATGTCAAGGATTATCTTCTCTATGGGTGGGGATATGAAGAGCTGAAATGCTGATTCAATATCATCAATTCTTGTTAGAGCAAATCTTGTCGGACCAGGAGTCATTTTGATGACATTAGAAGATGACAATCTGCCTCGATTTTGTTGTGGTGATGTTGACCATTTTATTTTACTGTCTTTAGATGTCCATGTCCCCTGTGTGAATGATGATTGTTGCATTTCTTGGTTTTCATCTGATGAAGGGACACCGGCAGACTCATCCTCTGAATCCTCCTCATCGTCGGAAAATTGACAATCTGGATCATCAGTAATATTGTCCTCTGGCTCTAAAGGATCCTCCGTCTCTGAAATCTCTTCCTCTGCATCACTAGTTCCCCGCCCGAGTTCATAAGCTGCGACAAAACTTCTTGAGATGTAAATCTTCTGGAGCTCATTTTTGGTGTATTTCTCAAAGAAAGGGCATGGAAACAGTGACAAGAACAGGGGAGAGAAAGTCTCTCTTCCACCACACCTGGTTCTGAATGGCTATTCAGAGGCAGTGAAAATAAAGTACTTCAAAGAGACATGTTTATTTTGGATTTGAACAGCCACTTTGTGTCTGGGTCAAAATGACCCGCAACATCATCTTTGTATACAAACTCTGTGCAGACACTCCACAACACATCAAAGTGTTCAGATTTTACACAGCAGTTCATGACCCTAGATGAGGAAAAGTCATAAAATTTCATGGGAAAAAAGTGAGGATAACCTGCACTTTGGCCAACACAAAAATTGAAATTGTCATGGTTCGAGGTGGCTTGACCCTGAAAGTTGTAGGAGGCAAATGCAGAGTCACAGACACAGGTGTTGGAGTAAGAAAAAATAACTTTATCTGGTAAGCTGGCAATAGGATCGGTACACAGGAAATCAGTCAATGTAGTGGAGGTACAGGCAGGTAGCAAGCTGAGGCAGAGTCCAAAAAACAAGCACAGTTCCAAATACACAGCGACAGGAGTTCACAGGGCTGAGGCAGAGGCAAAGTCAAAAAATGAGCAGAGTTCAGGGATAAGACGAGGCGGAAGTTGGTAACACAGGCAAGGTCAGAAATATTACGAGGCAAAACAGGACAAATACGTGAGGCTGGAAAGTGCAACATGCAACAATCCGGCGAGGGACTGTGAGACTATGAGGGCTTAAATACTAGTGGAAGAATCAGAGTGTGAAATGAGGAACAGGTGTGCAGAGAGTGCTGGAAGGGGGCGTGACCAGGGAAGACAAAGGTAAGTGCAAGAGTGTGCAGTAAGGCAAAAGCAACGTGAACTGGGGCAAGATAATTAAATGACAGAAAAACCAACGGTGCAAAATGTGACGTGCTTGACTAACCATAATAAACACGAACAAAACAGAGGGGCGAAACTAAAACTAAGGTGGCGAGTCGAGGAGTGACAAACCAGTGATAACTAAAAAGAGAGGATGTGACACAGGAAGTGAATACACTAAACATGACAAAACAAACTATTGACAGAATAGGAAATAAATGATGAACAAATCAAAACAGGGACTAGGTAATGCAATGAATGACTAAACCATAAATAAATGATACACAAAATAAAACCGAATAACAGAAGCATTACACAAAGTACAGAAACGAACAGAACCAAACCAAGACTTACATGACCACATATAATAATATGAAAAGTAAAACTATAAACCCTCAGTGGAAGCCTAGACCAAATAAGGGGAAAACCCCGACATGAACCCCAGGCTGGAGCAGATCTTGACAGAAATGAGTTTATAATCTGTACAACACAATCTCACATGATGGCATCACAAAAAGTAAATTAATCTATGGTTCGTTCCCTTGTCACGAAAAGCGCCACATTTTTGTGATGGGAGCACGAAACGCAGGGTGACATGGAGGGGGGGCATTATGGTTAGGGTTAAGGAAAGGGGTAGGGTTAGAAATATAACCTAAAAATAACTGCGTCACGAAAATGTGACTCATCTTGTGACGGGAGCTCGAAAGAGTGTACTGGGCTAGATCTGTGAACGTGAAGTCATGTGAACTGCCAGCAGAGTCATTCACTGGGCAGACATATACAATGTCATCAGATCCACTAAGGCAAAATAGAAATGCTTCATTTCAGTGAATGGCAGGCCATGCTGCCCTTCATTGCTGCTATTGGATTTGTATTATTCTCAACAAGGTCACAGAAGTGTTCTGAACAAATAAATGTCACTAATAGCCAAAGTGCAGCTGGACCTTATAGAATAATAATAACAACAAGCAGAATGGCTTTATATAATATATATAGTCTTAGGTGCGTCATGATGTGGACATGGACAATTCTGAATTGATTCACAAATGTCACAAATTAATTGCAGGGGTGGGTAAGAACACAGGTGCCAGCCACCATTACTGAGCACTGTTCACGTTCCTTACGTAATCCTCAGTGACGTGCAGTGAGGTTAATGGCTGGTGAGGCACTGACTTCATCACAATCAGATTTACAAACACATAAACCCCACAGAGCATTTAATTGGCAGCAGTTAACGGGTTATGTTTAAAATCTCATATCAGCATTCTTTACATGTACAAACTATAGCACAAAAAAAAACACATTTAATTTAAAAACATTATTATGAACTTACCTTTACTTATAAATTGTGTCCATGTGCAGCTCCTTCTGAACAAAAGCATCAATGACTTGCTTGTGGAAGTTTTCCATATCTTCCTTCAAATGTAAAAGTCTCTCTGTCTCAGTGAAGATCACTGCCAGGCAAGAAAGTCGTCCTTGATCGGTCCTGTTCTGACTGTATGTTTGTAGCCTTTTCTGGCTTTGAATGTGAGCGGTCGACCGCTCGTGAGACTTCTTTGTAAATGCTTCAGGTCACAATATCCCAGACATTGTCACAAGTTGCGAAAAGGAGGCAGAAAAAGGGGGTTTCTTGCTGGACATCCACGCAGCCAGACTTTTCATGTGTACCACTCTGTCTGAAAAGAGCAGGTCTTCTGTCACGTAGTATGTGTTATGTGTCGGACGCAGCTCGGAGAACCGACCAGCGTTTGAAGGACCCAGTATGAAATAAGCAGAGCACGGTACAAAGGGTAACTGAATTTAATACATAACAGTGATACAAAAATAACAGAAAGTGCGGTCTGGCGTGGTGCGCTCCCAGCAGCGCTAACGGTCCGGAGCCAGAAGCTGTTCGGACCCAAGGACCCCGCCGACACCCCCCAGGTGGCCGCAACAAACCGAGTCTGTGAAAGAAGGAACCATTATGTGAGTCCACACTCTACACACAGAGAGAACACTTAAAGGTGTACAAACAGCAAACACTTCCTGGCTTGATTACTAATCAGCTTCCCAACCTGCAGGCATGAACATCTGTTCACAAAACTCCACTGCAGTGGAAGCCGATACATGACTAACATACAGCTCAATATAAAAAGGTGTGAGGGACACCACATTTACTGACTGTATAAATGTTAGTCACAAAATCTAACGTACCTCAGGAAGTGTGCTGACGAGCGTGAGACCTCACCCCCTCCTCTTTCACAGACCGTGCATCAAACCTGGACGTTCTCTGCATCCACTGATGATGAGATGGCTCCCGAGACGACGATCTCACCCGTCTGGTCACAAGGTCGAGTCTCTGGCAAATACACACTGTATACTCCAGTTTTAAATGCCACCATGTTCCAATCCATATAGATGCACCTCAGCTGTGAGTCCTGACGAGCCGCAGGTGATCAGGGTGAGGTCCTGATAACCTCAGCAACACAGCCACTCAGTCCCAAATGCAAGCCACCTGGAAGGAGAAACAAAGGACAGAAACAAAAAGGCAGCCAGGCCCCCCAGCCATACAACAGTATGAAGCAAACCTTTTAGCTCCGGTGTTGGTCTTCCTTTAATTATTACGTCCTGCTTCGATTGAAAGTCCAGTTTTAGAAAATTGTTTCAGTTTAGACATGTAATCCTCCATTCTGAAACTAAAGGCCCGGCGAGAGGAAAAAATAAATGAATGGCTGCTCTTGCAGCTTGCTGTCGAGAACTGCGTGCCTTACCTAGTGCCTTTTTACAGCTGTTTTATGGTCGCTCAGCACACGAAACACGTTACACACACTTACAGCTGCTGACAAATAACACTGTACATTATGTACATCAGCTAAACTGTGGAATTTAAGTTCATATAACCAAAGTGTTTGACCATTTTAATGGCGACATACAGAGAGACAGTAATACAGTCTCACTGCATAGCATGCTTGCAGTTAGCCCAGTGATTGCGCAGTCCAAGGTGAGGTACGGCTGACTGCTGCCTCACCGCACGTCTCCTCTCAGTATTTGCATGACAAACAATTCAGCAATTTTCAATTAAAAAAAAACAAAAACTGGTGAAGTTAAAAAGAAAACAACTTTATAGTACAATCACTGGATATATAAATATCCATTTAATTTATTTTTTCATTTTACATTTTTTTCTGCCTCACCTCACCTCACCTGGCTGCACGTCACTGGTAATCCTGTATTTCTACTTTTACTCAAGTCACTTCTGTGCTGTCTACGTGAATATTCCTAATTCTCAAAAATAATAAGGGCTAATAGGACCAAAAGTACACACCTTGTGCTATAATCAGGCATGCACATAACTGGTGCTCATGTTGCTGGTGTGTGGTAAAAATTAATGACTCATGGCAGAAAACAGAGAGGGAAACACTCCTCAGGAGGAAAGCCGTGACAACAGATTGCAGGAAAATTACTAACCTCAGTGTTTTCTGCTGAACCTCATTAAGTTTTAGTAAGAGTTGCTGTGAAATACAGTACGATGAATACTTTTTTCTGCATTTTTTTTCAATGAGGTTCTGCTAAGAAAGATTAATTGGCACACTTTTCCTTTTCTGAGCTGTCACTTGTCTGCTGTGTTGCCAAATAATGTTGCATCGTTACACCTACAGGCAGTGTCTGACAATCAGCAGATGAACTATTTAGATGTGAGAGTGTTTTCTTCTGCATATCCACTCCAGTTCTGTGGTTACTCTGCATTTCATCCTCTGAATGAATCCCGCCAGATTTCAAAACAGACTGATGGCTTCCTTTTATATGGTCTCTGTGCACTTTTTAAATTTTATTTTTTATTTATTTTTGGTCCACATCAGAATTTGTAAAAGATGATTCATAGCAAAGAAAATTAAATGAACCACAAATCCAAGCACAATTTTGAAAAGGTGCCAATATGTCAGTTGTGAAAGCTAGAACTGTCATTGACATTCAGTTTTTTTTTTATATCAATATTTCAACATATTATCAATATATCACAGTATTGGATTTTCTAAAATCTGATAATATACTTGTAGCACATTCGGAATGTTATTCTTTGTTCATTGTTATTTCTTGTCATAATGGAGGATGAGAGGAAGCCACCGGTGTATTCTGCTCCATGCCCGTTGAAGGAGAGTCCTGTGAATCCCCTGAGTGCGCAGCTCAGGGGAGACGTGCTTAACGTTGAGCTCTGTGTGTGATATCTTTGTCAGGGTGAATGCTGAGGCTCACTGCACGTCAGCAAATCATTGCATAAATCTATCAATATTGCAGCCACTTGTATCGCTGTCGGGAAAGTGAATATATAGTTTCTGACATCAATGACAATCTTAGTGTAAGTACCTTATTTTTGAAAATAAACACACACATACACACACACACACACACAACGTAAATTGGAAAATAGACACGCAAAAAAGATTCCTAATGGTGTAACAGTACTGTGTCAAACATTTATTCAGTTATATCAGTCCCTGGAGTACTGTCTTGTCCATTTTTGTGTTTCACCATTTTAAAGGCCACATGCAAAGGTCCAGTAATCCATATTTTCCTTGGAGGCTGTTCTACATAAAGCCAGAATTGTCTGTGTATTTTGCGAAATTATTCTGTGTCGATTTATTTTGTTCCGTATTTGGTCACGCATTACACCTGAATTATCCTGTGCTGGTGAGATTACATGCTGCTGTGTGTCATCAAGGCAGGGATGGCATTATCGATTACTTTTGTACACGATGGTGGAGGATTCAGACAGCGATTTGGAAAGTGTTTCATACAATATTTCTCTCTGTGATGATGAAATAGACCAAATTGAGGAGATTTTGACAGTAGAGAACCCAGGTGGTGTACAGCCTTTCAGGTTACAGCATGAACACTTAGAAGGAGAATATTCAGACGAGGGATCGGACCAAAACAATGACAGTGACAGCGAACATGGCGGGGAAGCCAGGCACTTGAAAGATCTATATTAGTTATTAATTTGGTGGTGTAATCATTAATGTTATTTTCCTAACCGTGATTTTAAATGGATAACATCATGGACCGCGGGTCTTTGAAGTTTCATGTTGAAACAGCCGTATGATCAAATGAAGCCTCTGACAGACTGTATCTACAACATACACCCTGAAAGATTTTATTGTATCGTAGGTGAATAACATAAATCCTTGAAATAAAATACCCTTTTCTAATAATGCAGGGGCATGATGACAGATAGCCAGATATGTGTCAGAATAGACAGTGTGGTGTATGTACCTTCAGGGTAAAGGCTGGGGGTCATGTTTTTCTTCACCTTCAGGCAAGGCTTTGAGCCAGAGTTTTTCCCATCTCGTTTGTTCCAAACAAAAATGGTATTTTAACGTATGCGGTTTTGAGTTCCACCCCAAAGTTGACATTCCCAAACAGGTTAGAGCAAAAAAATATGGTTCCCGAACCGGTTAATAAAGTTCCATGTCAGCTGTGAAACACTGAAACACTGTATATGCCAGACCTGTATGTGGCGCTGTAACACTTCCACGAAAAACAGAGAAGACAATAGAGCGTACTGTAACAGGCAGCAGAAACTAGAAAATGGACACTGAGTAAAATAAACCCTTTTAAGACAAAGAGGGTCCATGCTGATCACCTGAAATAGACTTATTGTGTATTTAAAGCGAAGCAGTGTTTTTCTTGTATTTTTAAAAGACATACTGCTGTGTCGCACTCAGTGTCACAGAGAAGCCTGCACAAACCTACTGCTGCCCATTGATTGGCTCAGCAGCAAAAGCTAGTCTTCACATGACCATAACATAACAACAACCCCTAACCATAACAAGGCTGCACTACATATGAATGTTATTAATATGGCTACATATGAACAGTCACTTCCAAAAACCGTTCACACACTGAGTAAATATAAAGTCTTCATCAGTCAAATTCATCATCACAGCCTGATGAGAAGACGTACTTGTTTTGGAAGATAACGTCTGGGAAATACTTTAATTTCTTACCATGGAAATTACCAAAGAAACACAGCATTTTAAAAGAAGCCCCCCAGTGTTTGTCTGCTCTGGGTTCATTTCTCAAACTGAACCAGAGAACTCCAGCACTTTGTCCCGTCAGTAACAAGAAAAAACATGTTATTTTAAAGATTTAAAGGAGACCTGCATTGAAATAAATGTAGTCAGATTTCAGAAAAGAAATAGCTGATATGTATTTATAAGACCCTTGTGAATGCAGTAAAGTAAATCTGTAAGCCCAAATTTGTAATTCAGCGGAGAAATATTCGTTTAAAAATGACAAATTTGCAGCTAACATTTAGCTCTCTGTGAAAACAGTTTGTACATCCGGATCATTTCCATGACGTCGGTGACAAGACGACGCGTTCCCGCCTTCAGTCCGATCCCGCATTGAAATTGATTTTAACTGTTAGTAATGTTACTGTTATACACATCCTGGTTTCAACATCCAAAAGTAAGCTGCAATGAATGTGAGATACAGCTCTGCTTGCTCAGATCCGGGGATCAGATCAGCGGCGGCATCGACAGCGGGCGACATTATTCCCTGACGCCTCGCTCTCACTGCCCCCAATACGCTTACCGAGTGCATGCGCTCGTTAAATTCCGCCGCGGCACTCACACCCCCGTGTCTGCTGTGCAGCCAGCACCACCTCTCTGTCTACTGAATGGAGTTGCAGCCAACTTGGCACAAGTCCAGAGACTACGCTCGCCGTTTTAATGCAGTGCGCGCGGTGACACCTGTTGCTCGCAAGGACAGACTTCTTGCTGCAAAATCCGCAGCGCCACACGTCTCGGTAATCGGAGCTGCAGAGCTCCGTGGCCGCTGAGAGAGGTTTATATATTTTTAATGACTTGAATTCTTTGCGGGTCTCGCCTCCGTAGCCCGCGACGGTACACCGGAGGTGAAAGACAGTAGATTTTCAATGCGACACCACTCAATCAAACGGGCATATGAAAAAGTCCACAAAAATCATTTTCAAGCACAAATAAAAGAAATGTGTACTCACCAAGCGTACCCCAAGACAATATGAAGTTTTAAAAAGTAGATCCTTCCGTATAAGACAAGAAAAAGGTGCAGATGGAAACTGACGTAAATCCACAAATTACAGTTGGCACGCGCAATGCATGCTGGGAGAGGGTCTTGTCCCTGACGTCTCGGCAGCGTCCATGATGAGAGGGACAATTTGCGGAGGGCTAAATGTTAGCTGTAAATTTGTCATTTTCAAATGAAGATTTCTCCGTTGAATGACAGATCTGGGCTTGCAGATTTACTTTACTACATTCAGAAGGATCTTATGTGTAAATATGTCATTTCTTGGTCCAAAGATCTGACTGCATTTATTTTAATGCAGGTCTACTTTATATATATTTCCGCCAGTGTTCAGCCATCTGATGTAACTTCAGTGTTCGGCTTATGACGAAAATAAATCCCATTTGATCCACCAAGACAAAAAAAAAAATAAAAATTGAAGTGTTTTTAAAGAAGTCCATCGAAGTTTGTCTGCTCCAGGTTTTCTCAGCATGAAACACAGGTTGGCAGCACTTAACAATAACATCCAAAAATAACTGACTGGCAGAAGTGAACCTTATCAGGTCATCTACTTCTTCTATTGAATTTATTAGCGGTTTGTAAACCGGCACAGTGCATTACCGCCACCAACTGTTTGGGTGTAGACCGTTAATGGAGTCTGATGTCCTCACTGGATCATCGTAAACAGAAACCTTTTCAAGAATGAAATAAATAAAGGTATTAACTGGTTACCAATATTTTAAATAAACGGTTCTGTTCTGGAACATAAAAATATAAAGTTTCTGGTTTCGTTTTTGTTCCTAGCAAAACACCAAACATTTCTGGTTTTTGTTTTCATTACACAAAACGGTTCAAAGCCTTGGCTTCAGGAACTTAGCTAGCCCCAAGTCATACTGCATCATGTTTATGTAGCTATCCTCAGTGAAATGCCAACTACATATGGTAGTTTTTTTTCTTTCATGTCCTCTTGACATATCACACCCATGTATCTTGGTGCTTCTTCCAAGCAGGGAATTTGTGAAGGGCAACTCCAGTTTTGGGCACACTGCCACACCTGAACACAATAAAGCATTCACCATCTCATAAAATAGATTCCACATATTTTTTTGGTGATTCAAAATATCCGAATTGTTATTTCCATATAAGCCACCTAAAGAGCAGAACGGCAGAGAAAAATGTAAACACAAGCCAGTTTCCCTAGTTTGCTGTGTGCCAGTCAGGCTACCCCCTGCCATGACATCACACACTTGCTGACTTACTTTGTGCCTGATTGCACATAAGTGGAGAGCACGTGGTAACTTTAAATGCTTGAAGTGACGGCCCACAGCCATTTATGACTTTTATTGAACACAGACCTTCAAAATAGTTACAAACGCATCTGTTCACAATGGTTTGAATCAGTTTTCTGATTTTAATACATGTGGCCTTTAAAGTCTCTCCTTCAGCACCAAGGACAGTGTCCAAATCATTTTTTGTCTTAACGTGTAGCTGTATTTTCATGCACTTATATTTGTAATATGTAGGCTACATAAAGTATGCTGTGAGTTTGTTTTAACTTGTGTGGCATCGCTCTGTTTGTCAGTCTGTTGCAAACTGCAGTAAAGTAGTGAGTGTTCCCAGATGTTATTGCTGTGATGTCCCTGAAATTATTGTAAAATCCTATGTCTTACACACACACACACAAGTTCATACATGTTTACAGTCCTACTGAAGCCACCATGCTGTTTGCCTGTTTGCTGTTTGTAAGCTTGTAATGAGACATTGTCTTAAATAAACACATGGTGTATGTCTGGATGAGCTTTGTGCTTGTTTATTACACCAGCAACTCTTAATCTGAATATGGTCTCAAACCTTACAGATGTAAAATAATGAAAATGCTCACTGCCAGGCACTGCCTGAAATAGTTCACCGGTGGAATAACTGCAGTGCAGTTATAAAGTCCATCAGCATGAGGAGAAAACTGGGTCTCTATAAAGTGGAAGATTGATCTAGTCTGGAAGACCTCTGAAGATTTTTTTTTTCTTAGTTTATTCTTGTGACTGATTAGTATTTCTTACTGTCGTCCTTAAATGCAGGTGACCTTTAAACCAGATCTGTCTACGGCTGAGGTTCATGATGAAAACATCAAAGGGCCTCTAAAGGTAAGGCATCTAGTATAGAGGAGACTGGATCAGCCTAAGTTTGGCTGTGAGATTGTACATTATCTGAGAATATTGACTGAAGACACATGTTGTCCTTAATTGCTTTGTTATTTATGATATTATCATTTTTAATTCAGACTGGAAGTGATTCATATATTGTTTTTTTCCATCTCCGTTTTGTATCTAAATGCCCATGAATTATCAGTCTCACCCCTTCCCCAAGTTTGTACAAGTTTGCTTTAATCAGCTGTTCTTTTGAAATAAAAGTTAAATTTTTGGTCAACTGTTACAGAATCATGAGGTTCAACAATGTGAAATGATCATGTTAGCACAAATTTACATGCTCATTAGTGCAAATAAATTTACATCTCTCTCTCTCTCTCCTCTCTCTCTCTCTCTCTCTCTCCATATATATATATATATATATATATATATATATATATATATATATATATATATATAGTAAAGCAGCTCAAATAGTCTGAAAGCTGAAGGTTTAATGCACAGTGTGTCTGTTCTACAGGTGGGTGCTGTTGTAGAGGTAAAGAATCAGGATGGCATTTACCAAGAAGCCACGATCAATAAGCTGACCGATGCTAGTATATATACTGTTGGTGAGTCAATAAGCTTTCCTTTCTCTTTAAAAGATTGTGATTGCCTACAGTTGCCTATGTTGATGCAGGAACCTCAAATAAATTTGCTAAAATTATCAAAATATGTAAATGCTCAAAGATCCTTAAAAGAGAGTTTTTTCCCATCTGAAAGCATCAATTGTAGAAATAGATATCAAATTAATGAACTTTTTAAATAATAAAACAATGTCTTAATTTCAGACTTAACAAGTAGTGAGGCTACAAAAGAAAAAAAGCAGCTTTTAATGTTTTATTTACTTATGAATTGTACTTTATTGTACTGATATACCTCACTGATGAAGGAATACAGTAAACCTGTCTAGCTCTTGGAGAGCACACATATCTGCTGAAATGGATGCATCCTAGAGTTTGATCTGGATTAGTATTATCGAGCTGTGTAATATTGACAGTCTTCACCAAGATAGGAGTGTTAGAGAGTAATTGATTGAAATGTCACATCTTGTGATATTAGAAAGGATTTGCTCTGTTCTTGTCTTCATCTTGATGACTCATCATTTAAGCTTGGTGACAAACTCCTGACAGACAAATTTGTGGTATCTGTGGTAAATGTAAGTGTTGAGGGAGCTATACATATCATCCAACATAATATAACAAGTAATGAAAGTGATGAAAAATGCACAGTAGCGAAGTAACTATAACTGAAATAAATATAGTTCTGGAATGTTATAAGTATACAGTGTTTAGATTGTTCTTACCAACATGTTGTCTAAATCTTCATATGACTAATGATAGTGACTACGTTTACATGCAGCCAATAACCCTTTCATAACCCTTTCATAACCGGAATATTAGCAATAACCCGGTTGCGCACGTCCATGTAAACACCCGCAAAAACCCGAATATGCTCATATTCCGGTTTTTAAAATGACCCCTGGGTTACTCCTTTTCTAACCCGAATATCAGGTCATATAAACGCGCATCGGGATATCCCCATAGACAGGAACATTATTTTGTGTTCTGCACATGTCCTATCCGCAAGGAATCTTGGTCTTTTGAGTAAGGCAACTACTTGTATGCGGCACGCACAACCCACCGGCCACCACAAAAACAGAGGTAAACAGCACATTGTGTTCCGCGTCATTATCAGGCGGGC